>NC_091121.1:112192786-112397786 GCF_040183065.1 Periplaneta americana
ATCGTAATATTGAACTCTGTGATATGCTCTTAGATATATCAATACTTCATCAATTCAGTGCTATGATCCAGCGTTGATATACGATCTGTATCCAGAAAACAGATGATAAGTTAAAATATTGGCATTAAGTCGTGCGAAACCTTCCTTTTCTCCTGATTGGAAAAACAAAATAAAATGATGTAGCCGTATTTGATACTTGTGTTTTACTTCCTATTGAAAAATGAATAATTGGGTAGCAAACCATGGATGCTTTTTTAAGGGAATGCAGTCATAACTCAAATAATAAAATGCAATTCAAACTTCACTGTCTTAACTTAAACTAAAGTGTGTCAATGAATTTTGTGAAGTTATGTTGGTGGTTGGTCACTCCGATGTCCGTTTCGGTGGAGTGCGGTCATCGGCACTAGAACAATCATTCTATTGGCGTTAACTATATTTAATTGTGATAGTAATTTTTACTTGTCATTAGTTATATCATTATTGGTTTTTAGTAATATTTACATGTATACTAGCATAATCTTTGGTTTCTTCCTGGGTATTAACAAAGACTTTAATATACTGACCGTATTTGTTGTTTAGGAAGTCTATAGATAAACTGAAACCAACCAACCAATCAATCATGTTGGTGGTTAGCAACAATGACCGGAGGTACAGTGTCGTGTGTTATTAACGGCTTATTGCCTACGAAGAATACAAAGAACAGTGTTCTGTGTGGTAGACTAATGTAAAACCTTTAGTTTGCAAAAGTGATGCAAGAATGTTCAGTTTTCCATATTATGTGAAGTGCTGAGCTTGTAATGAAGAGATATCACTGCCTTCTGACAGGTATGTACGAGTATCATACTATGATCTTTTGATACAAGAAATGTTAATTTTTTTAGTGTTTTGATTATGACGAGCCAGACGATGGTTATCAGGAATCTTTTCTGGAGATAAAGTTAAAAATGTAAGGACATAATAGGGATATAGAAATGTCATCCGTTCAGAGAGAATGGCAAATTTTGGTATTTTGTACCGATTTAATAGTTACGTACTAGGCCTACCGATAAACTTATTTTATTTACGAGGAAGTTGTGGTTTCTAATTATTAAAATAGGAAAGGACGCGCTTCCGTATAGGGACAGTGGCAAATTGGGATTTTGATATTTTGTACTGATTTAATAGTTACATAATATTGATAAGCGTATTTTGTTTACGAGAATGAAGTGATTTTCACATTCCATATTGTAATATTGGACTTGGTTATGTTATGCTACAGAGATTACGAAATGTGATGGTTGTAGTGGGACGCCATTTTCGTGTTGCTAATATTATGAATTAGGCCTATTTTAAATGTTTTAGTTGATGTGCGCATGCTCGTGACAGTTTCAAGTCGTTGGAAACTGGCCCAGAAACAAACCTAATATTAACAATATGTTTTTAACGTGTCGATTGCCATTATAGATTCTGAATTAATATACAATTTGGATTTAATATTATTATATGTATATTGTCTATGTTATTAGTACATGTAAGATACATTTCCTAATGTAAATACACAAAGACACCGGCATAGTTCATTCGGCAATTCCGTTCGTCTCTTGATTCTGAAATTCGCTGGGGCGTGGGTCCGATTTACACTTGGGTTTATTAATTAAATTTGTTTTTCTGAGTTTTTCTTCGACACTAAGCTGAATGTCAAATAATAACATGCAGAATCTTCGTCCTCATTTTGCCAAACGACCATCTTACTTTCACCAATGCCATCGACGCTAAACGACATAGTAATTTATACAGTGTCCTTAAATAACCAACCAATAAAACAACACATGGAAATCAGGCAGGGGAACAAGTGGACAACTTGAAACATTTGGTAAATAGTAACATGAGACATTAAAATATATATTGTGTTAAAATCCAGGAGTATTAAAAACCCATAACAGTGTATTAAAAATTAATTTTCTAGATGATGTTTCAGCTGATCCGACCTCAAAACTACTGAAGATGGGACAGAAAGTCCTGAAACATGTCTAGCAAATTAATTTTTAATTATATTGTTATATGTTTTTTAATACTGTTGCATTTTAACTTAATACTTTAATGATTCAAAGGAAAAATACTGTTACTTTTACAACTAATGTCTGCAAATATGTCAGCTAGTATAATAACATGGGTTGCTGCCAGGAAGTCAAAAGGAGGATAACAATGACAAAGGAAGAGTTTAATAGAAAAAGGAACATTTTCTACTGGTTTCTGGAAAAAGAAGTAAGGGAGAAACTAGTGAAGTCCTTTGTGTGGAGTTGGCATTGTATGGGTCAGATATACCTATGGGCATTATGACGAATTGAAGAGAAACGACTAGATGCATTTGAAATGTGGATATGGAGGAGAATGGAGCGTATGAAATGGACTGACAGAATAAGAAATGAAGTTGTGCTAGAAAGAATGGGTTAAGAAAGAATAATGCTAAAACTGAGCAGGAGGAGAAAAAGGAATTGCCTAGCTAAGAAAAAACTGCATACTGAAGGATGCACGGAAAGGAATGGTGAACGGAAGAAATGTTCGGTGTAGAATACAATATCAGACCATAGACAACATTAAGATATATAGATTGTAAGCAGATTCTAAAAGAAGGCGGAAAATAGGAAAGATTGGAGATTAGATTAGATTAGATTAGATCAGATTAGATTAGATTAGATTAGATTTTATTAAAGTCATGAGTATTATACAAATACTATGGACATAGACATAATAAAAATAAAACGGAGTGAATAAGATTATATTAGAAACATAAGTTATTAACAGAGGACTCAAAGTACTACAAAGTACATTAATACTATAAAAGGGATGATTAATCATCCAGCGTTTTAAAACATCCTTAAATGCGTTATAGTTAAGTGTGTGCAGATTTATGTAATCTATTAAACCAGGGCTGGGCACCGAGAGCGAATCTAAACCTTAAACGGGGACGCTTAATATTCATCCGTCACGACATCAACGCTGCGCGGTGTTCGGCGAGGAAGAAAATAGGTTAAAGAGAAGTCATATGGATCCCCGTGAGAGAATATAAATCGCTCTTGGTGCCCAGCCCTGTATTAAACAGATACTACTATGGACTTATTTTTAGTTGTTTCCAGTCTAACATTAGATTCAGTCAAGTGAAAATTGTATCTTGTATTATAATTTTGATGATCAGATTTGTGATCAGAATTTGCTAAATATTTCTTTACCTTCAGCAAAGAAGTGAAAATGTAAAAATTAACAGAATAGCCTCATTTATGAATAATGGCTTACAGTGCACATGATAAGCAGAACCAGTTAAAATACGTAAGGCTTATTTTATTTATTGATTTTTTTTGTAAAAGGAGAACATTAGATACACTAGAACTATTTCCCAATACAGAAATACCATAGATAATAATTATACTACTGAAGAAGGCAAAATAAGCACTTCTTACATATATTTTACGCACAGTGGTTTCAATTTGCTTCATAAATAAATAACCCTTGATAGTTTAGTACAAACATAATCAATATGTGGGGCCCAAGATAATTTGGGATTCAGTACAATTCCTAAGGGTGCTATTCATAGACATCTCGCAGCACGCGCTACGAGCGTACTAAGCTAGCCCCGGCTATCCACTGGTTACTAGTACAGAATTCAAATCATATCCTATCGCTAACACTGGTTTATGAATACGAAAAACGCTGATCATCCACCGGAAGCCCGCGCCAAAAATGTCTATGAATACGGCCCTAAAGTTTAGCAGATGGCTGAGAGTTATAAATTGTGGAATCATTTAACGTAAACAACACATGTTATGTCTTAGTCTGATTTAAACAAAATCCATTAGCCTCAAACCAGACAGCTGCTTCGTTAAAGGAATTGTCCGTAACAAACTTTATATCAATTATGTCATCATTAGTATGATGCAAAGTAGTATCATCAGCAAATACAATCGAGTTACTACAAAATATTTTTAGGTAGATTATTTGTCATAACTGAAAATAAAAAATTAATGCTGGGTTGGAAGTAAAAGACCTTCCCTTGGGCAGAACACTATGAATTAATGAAATAACAGAGAAGTTGATGTTTCTTTAGCTAGTCATAAATTATGCCAGTGAAGATTTGAGTTTTTTTCAATAAAATATACTTTTTTGTATCGATGGCGTAAACAAAATTGTTGGAGCCTAGCTTACACGCTGAGTGGAATCCACTTCAAACATCACTTGCTTCTTGACGTTAAATTATTGTTTTTTATAGTGGAATTTATCCCCTGATTGAGATTCTGGCTGATATGTACATCTCTCTTGACGATACGTGCCAGAGGAAGGGCAATTGTTTGTATGCATCTGAAATCTAAGGTAATATGTAGCTAGTCAGCGATGTACGCAATAGAACTGGTCATTCTACCCCGTTATCTCCTGGTCTAGTAGTCTCATAATGGTGCCTTCTTGGTATCACTCTTGAGTTTCAGACCTGTCTTTGGACAGTTGACTAAACAATAACAACAACAACAACAACAACAACAACAAAGTGGAATTTTAGCAATAGGATAAACTAACGTACTTACGAATGGCTTTTAAAGAACCCGACGGTTCATTGTCCCCCCTCACATAAGCCATCCAATAGTCCCTATCCTCTGCAAGATTAATCCAGTCTCTATCATCATATCCTACCTCCATCAAATCCATTTTAATATTATCCTCCCATCTACGTCTCGGCCTCCCGAAAGGTCTTTTTCCCTCCTGTCTCCCAATTAACACACTATATGTATTTCTGGATTCGCCCTTAGGTGCTACATGCCCTGCCCATCTCAAACGTATGGATTTAATGTTCCTAATTATGTTAGCTGAAGAATATAATGCATGCAATTCTGCGCTGTGTAACTTTCTCCTTTCTCCTGTAACTTCATCTCTCTTACCCGCAAATATTTTCTTAAGAACCTTATTCTCAGACACCCTTAATCTCTGTTCCTCTCTCAAAGTGAGAGTCCAAGTTTCACAACCATACAGATCAACCGGTAATATAACTGTTTTACAAATTCTAACTTTCAGAATTTTTGACAGCAGACTATATGACAGAAGCTTCTCAACCAAATAATAACACGCATTTCCCATATTTATTCTGCGTTTAATATCCTCCCCGAGTGTCATTTATATTTGTTACTGTTGTTCCAGGATATTTTGAATTTTTTCACCTCTCCGAAGTATAAATCTCCAAATTTTATGTTTCCATTTCGTACAATATTCTGGTCACGAGACATAATCATATACTTTATCTTTTCGGGATTTACTTCAATCTTATCGCTTTACTTGCTTCAAGTAAAATTTCCGTGTTTTCCCAATCGTTTGTGGATTTTGTCCTAACATATTCATCCGCATAAACAAGAAGCTGATATAATCCATTCAATTCCAAATCCTGTCTGTTATCCTGAACTTTCCTAATAGCATATTCTAGAGCGAAGTTAAGAAGTAAAGGTGATAGTGTATCTCCTTGCTCTAGCCCGCAGTGAATTGGAAAAAGCATAAGATAGAAACTGGCTCATACGGATTCTGCTGTACTTTTTACTGAGACATATTTTAATTAATCGAACTAGTTTTTTGGGAATACCAAATTCAATAAGATGGTTATATAAAACGTCTCTGTTAACCGAGTCATATGCTTTTTGAAATTTATGAATAATTCATTTACTCTACCTTTATACTCCCATTTTTTCTGCAATATTTGTCGAATACAAAAAATCTAATCAATAGTTGATTTTTTATCTAATAGGATAGACTACATTTTATATTGTGCAATTCCTGTAACATATTTCCCTTCTGTTTCTCCATAGCACACCACATGACGATAAACTGATACTCGTCTAATCCATACTTCATCAATTTTCTTTAATTCCACGCAGTCGGGATGGAATTTAAACGTCCTATTATGAGGATATTAGGTTAGTGTTTCGAGGTGCTGAAAACTACAGTACCTGATACCCGGGTCATATAAATTCTCACTCTTATCGGGGTATTAAAGTTTTGGGTCACACTGTACATAGCGTAAAGCGGTCCCTCAATAGCATTAGCTATATCAGCGTCAGGCTTCATCGTAAATAACAGTACCGCCTAAAACCGTGGCGTTATGGTAACAAAAAGCCTGTCTGTCGTTGGATAAACAAAACGTTTTGGTGTTGTCTGGCTGTTTGTCACTAGGATTGCTCCCCTTTGGTAATGGATGCGAGCAATCTAGGTTACTGTATTGGCTGTCATAAGTCAAAAAGGAAACCATTATTATAAGTGCTGAAGCCCTAGCATTTGAATGTTTTATAAAGGCTTTTGTGGTACACAATTTATGTCTTATTTCTATAACAAAGTTATGATTATTTTATTTCATATACGTGCTCCTCTTTTATTTATTGCTCTGTTTCGGCTGTAACAAGCGATACCTACACTCTTTATAACAGATTATTTTTTGTTTCGAAGCTCTATATTCTTCCATTATTCCTTTGTATCTTGTTGATGTACGTTCGACCAAGCTGCTATTTAGTTGAACACTTCTATTCTGTTATCAATGCAGGTAATTGAATTTGTATTTTAATAACTGACTTCATAAGGCCTACTGTTTATTTCTCAACATTTAAGATGCAACTGCGACATACGTGAACGGAACATTGGATCTGAGGCTAGGGCTTCAAAACCTGGTCTCGGGCGATAAATTTCACAGAAAGATGAAACACTTAGCATTGCCTTGTAGCTGTGGCTCCGATATCATAGAACTACGAAATATAAGAGATTCCTAAACCTGATAAAGAGGACTCTAGGTTAAATTTGTCGGCATATATTGACACTGAAATTTCTGAAGTTGAAAGAGGCGTTAAATAAATGATTGCTATCAATACCACGCTACGTGTATGTGCGTGCGAGCATGTGTACGTTTGTATGTGTGTGTTCGTGTGCAAGTATGGTCGTGCGTGTGCACGTATACATGCATCATGCGTCTATACGAGTGTGTGTATATGTGCGCTATATATATATATATATATATATATATATATATATATATATATATATATATATATATATATTGTGAATTTTATTAGTAACGACAATAGGATTTTATTCTTCCAACAATAATTTATTTCTACAATTCGCCTTAAACGCTCTCGTCAACAATTGGATTTTCACTCAAACAGTATTCGTTATAGCACTCACCGACGACAATGACAATTTACTTGGACTAGTACGAACAACAATGGACTGTTAATCTTAACTAATATTTACAAACACTATTTACAAATCAGAACTATCAGTTCTCAGTTCACAGTTCTTCTAGCTCAGTCACTCGAGTTCACAGTATCTCGAACCACAGACCTTCAGAGACAGTTCACTGTACTCGAACTCAGGTCCCTCCAACTGCGGTCCACTGCACTCGAACTCAGGCCTTCGGATGCTGATACAGTTGCGGACGCACACTCGAGTCGAACTCCGGTACACAAGACTGGCTTGCTTGCTCTGGCTTTCTCACTGACTGGCTGACTAATCAACCGAAAACTGCTGTCGTTCCTTCGCGACCGTAATTTATAACCACAGCGACGTAGCCTCGAAAGTTCCACGCGTCTCTAGAGATGGCACTCCAGAAAAATCCAGAGCCCTCTCCTCTCTACCAGCACCAGATGCGCGCGCACTCTCTCTCCACTCTCTCGCCGCGTTGGCCCTTTCCCCTCTCCGCCGCGCGCCATCCCAAAGTGCTCCGCGCGATCTTCTCTCTTGCGGGACGCTGGTCGTGAGTTCGAATCTCACGTCGCTGTCACATTGCTCCCTCCTTAGGGCTGCTCGTCCCGGGCAGTCCCTTGGTAGGCTGCTAATCGGTCCAGATGCACCACCATCATCTTCCCTCGAGGTTGTCGCTGGATGCGGTACACCACGTCGTTGATCCGGGTCACCACGCGGTATGGTCCATCTCAGGCACGCTGCAGCTTTGGTGATTTCCCTTTGGTCCTGGTAGGTCGATACAGCCACACCAGGTCGCCCTCCTGGAATCCTGCAGAGTTGGCTAATCTGTCGTAGCGCACCTTCATCCTGTCGCTGGCCATCTTGAGGTGCTCTCTGGCCAGTTGGTGAACTCCATTCAACATCTCGGTGAGTTCTGCCACATAGTCAGTCGCTGGCTGATCGGCGCTGGGTGGCGTGCCAAACTGCAGGTCACAGGGCAGGCGCAACTCTCTCCCGAAGACCATGTTTGCCGGTGTCATCCCTGTTGTATCGTGGACCGAAGCTCTGTAGGCCAAGAGGAACAGTGGGACTCTGGCATCCCAGTCTAGCTGATGGTTGGACACCACCTTCCGCAGGTGCTCCTCCACGGTTTTGATGTATCGTTCCACCATGCCGTCGGACTGTGGGTGGAGGGGAGTGGTCCTGGTTTTATGCACCCCCAGACGCTCGAGCAATTCTCCCATCAGGTTGGATTCGAAGTTGCGCCCCTGATCGCTATGCAATTCCGGGGCACCCCGAATCGGCAGATGAAGTTGTCAAGCAGCGCGTCGGCCATCGTCGAAGCCTCTTGGTTGGGAATCGCGTACACCTCCGGCCATTTTGTGAAGTAATCCATGGCGACTAGCAGGTAGCGGTTCCCGCGATCCGTGACCGGAAACGGTCCAGCAACGTCGATGGCGATCCTCTCAAAAGGAGCTCCCACGTTGTACTGCTGCATGGCTCCCCTGCTGCGGGTCCTTGGTCCGCGACTGGCTGCACAGGTGTCGCATCTTCGGCACCATTGTTCCGTGTCGGTTCTCTGATGCAACCAATAGAACCTCTGCCTTAACTTGTCCAGCGTCCTGTTGGCTCCCAGGTGGCCTCCAGTCACTCCAGCATGAGTCTCCTCCAGCACTTCCTTCACCTTGCTCCTGGGTAGGACAAGTTGTTCTATGCGGGTCCTTCCATCGGCCGACTCCCAAATCCTCTTCAGGTTACCGTCCTTGACAGTGAAGGATTCCCACTGGGCCCAGTAGCTCTTGTAAGTGGTGCTGCGGTTGGCGATATTGGCCCACAATGGTCTCTGGCCGGACTCCACATCACGCAGTAGCTGCACAATGTTTGGGTCCTCCAGCTGCTCCCTCCTTATGGTGGCGTTATCCCATCCTGGACTCGGCTGGGCGACAATTGCTCGGGCTGCGTGGGCGCCATCCCGCTCTTCTACTTTCAGGCAGTGTTTGCAGCCATCCGGGCACGGGCGTCGTGATAAGGCATCGGCGTTGGAGTATTTATTCCCCTGGCGGTGTTCAGAGGTGAAGTTGTACTCCTGCAGACGTTGAACCCAACGGGCGGTCTGCCCCTCCAGATTCTTGAAACCCAATAGCTAGGTGAGTGCAGAATGGTCTGTCCTCAGATGGAATTCCTGGCCATACAAATATTTGTGGAAGTGCTTCAGTGCTTCCACAATGGCAAGAAGTTCTCTACGCGTCACACAGTAGTTTCTCTCAGCCTTGGATAGTGTTCGGCTGAAGTAGGCAATCACCCTCTCTTGCCCGTCCTGTTCCTGAGAGAGTACTCCACCGATGCCTACGTTGCTAGCGTCCGTGTCGAGCGTGAACTTCCTTCCAGGGATGGGATATCCCAGTACAGGAGCAGTGCAGAGCGCCTCTTTCAGTGACTGGAAGGATGACTCCGCTTCGTCCGTCCATTGGAATTGTCGTTTCTCCTAGGTCAGCTGGGTTAGAGGCTTAGCGATGTTGGCGTACCCAGCTACGAATCTTCTGTAGTAAGTGCAGAGGCCGAGAAAGCGGCGCAGCTCCTGCTTGTCCCTCGGACTCGGCCATCCCTTGACGGCTTGTAGCTTCTCCGGGTCTGTGGCCACTCCGTTGGTCCCTACTACGTGTCCCAGGTAGCTGACCTTCTTCTGGAATAGATGACATTTCTTCGGGTTCAACTTCAGTCTGGCTTGTCGCAGTCTCTCGAACACTTTCCTCAGGTTCAACAGCTGTTCGCCGAAAGTCTTGCCGACCACGATGACGTCATCAAGGTACAGCAAACAGGTGTCATATGTCAGGCCTCTCATTACGGACTCCATTAGTCTCTGGAATGTAGCCGGGGCGTTGCAGAGGCCGAACGGCATAACGGTGAACTGCCATAGTCCCTGGCCTGTAGAGAATGCCGTTTTTCCTTGTCCTCAGGATGTAGCGCCACCTGCCAGTATCCTGACTTGAGATCCAACGTCAAGAACCACTCTGCTCCGGCCAGGGTGTCCAAGGTGTCGTCAATTCGTGGGAGGGGAAAGCAGTCTTTCCTGGTGACGTCATTCAGTTTTCTGTAGTCCACGCAGAAACGCAGGTCCCCATCCTTCTTCTTCACCAGCACTACAGGTGATGACCAAAGGCTGTCGGATTCCTCGATGACCCCTCTTGCTTTCATGCCCTCCAGTTGGTTGTCAATCTCCCTCTGTTTAGCTAGAGGGACGCGTCGAGGAGGCTGTCTGATTGGGCGAGCATTTCCGGTGTCTATGCGGTGCTGAACTTTCTCCGTTCTCCCGTAGTCATTTTCAGACAGACTGAACAGGTCCTGAAATTCTGTCAGTAGATCGTGGACTTGTCTTCTTTCTCTTTTGCTTAAATTCGCCGGCAATTCTCGAGCCAGCTCTTTCAGTGATGGGTCTAGATCTGGACGTGATAGGTGACACTCCTCGTTTTCTGCCAGCGACGTCACAGACACCACCGGCTCGACGTTACCTAGTACAGTTCCGCTAGGCACCTCCTTGTCCCGATTGGTGACATTCAGGACCCTCACCGGTACCACCTTCTGATTCGGGAGTAGGGATCTGGCCACATAAACCCCATCTATCGGAGTTGTTTGCGAATCGAGGAGCAGGTTTCTCTTAGGTTGGCCGTCCAGTCTTGCCGTCACCACCATCTCGCAGCCTGCCGGGATTGTCACATGATTCTCCAAGGTGAGTCTGCTGGCCATGGGTTGGTCTTCGACGTCCATCAGGAACACTTCATCCTGACCAAAACGGAGGATACGGCGCCGGACATCCACCGTTGTATCGAAGATCCGCATGGCGTCGAGTCCCAGGATGACGTCTTCAGTGATGTTGGCGACGAACACCCACATCTCCAGTCTCCTCTTTCCCAAGGTCAAATCCAGGAAAACCTCTTTCTGGATGGGCAGGCTCTCGCCTGAGACAGTACGTAGCTCATACCGGCGCAGCGGCGTCCTCCCAGGTAGGCCACGCACGACTTCCGGTCTGGCGATGGTGAGCGACGCCCCGGTGTCTACCAGTACTCTGCATGGGCGGCCTCTTATCCATCCGTCAGCAATCAGCCCATCGTCGCATCTTCTGTTAACCGTCTTCAAGATCAGCCGAGGGGAGGGTGATGACGGCGCCGACGTGCCCCTCATCGCATCGGCCCCTTTTAGTTTTCCTGTTTGTGACCAGATCGGTCACAGTCCCTCCTCAGGTGTCCAGGTTCGCCGCAGGACCAGCAGGTAGGCACTCCTCGTCTTCGGCGCTCAGGTGACTTCGGTTGACGCTCCTCGACGTCGGCCGCCGCGACGCTCCTAATCCGGTGCGACGTCGAGACGTTCGCCGTCAACTTTGCTGCCTCCATCCTGAGGGCCGCCGCCAGAGCTGCGTTGATGGTACGATGCTCTGCCAGGAGTAGCTGTTGTCTGATTACGGGGTCTCGAACCCCGCTGCCGAAGATGTAGGCCGCCTCTCCAGCGATGAAATCATTAGGTAGGCCCCTGAGGGCCTTATGGGCCAGTTGTTCCACCGCCATCGCGAATTCTTGTAGGGACTCGCCTGACTGTTGGACCCTCGTTTTTAGTTGGGTCCTAAATGCTGCAGCAAGTTGATGGTCACCATAACGCCCCTCCAAGGCCGCCATTATCTCAGCGGCTGTCCCATCTTCTGGAACGCTGTGAAGAATCTCCGACGCCTGTCCCTGAAGCGCGGCCAGCAGCTGAGTGGTTTTTTCTGCTGGCGTCCACTCATTGTGCTCTGCGATGGCCTCGAACTGGCGACGGAATATCGCCCAAGACGTCGTACCGTCGAACTTCGGCGTCTTGACGTTGTGATGTCTGGCTGAAGGCGATGATTCCGCAGGGCCACTATATGGAGTCCTCAACTCTGTGGCCGTTTCTTGCATGGCACGTCGAACCTCCTCGGCAACTATCTGTTTCTGTTCTCTAGCCTGGCGATCCACCAACGTGAGGATGTGCTTGTTTTCTTCAGCATGTCGGTCCATCAACGTGAGTATGTGCTTGTTTTCCTAGGCGTGTTTTTTCCATCACCTCACTCGTCTTGTCCAGCAACTCGCTCGTCTGCTCTTGACGACGCTCGAGATCGCGGATTTTGCCGTCGAAATGGTCTACCTCCTGTCTCAATTCGGTTACTGTCTCGCTTATAGTTGTAAAATTCTTCTTTAGGTTGTCAAGGTCGGCTTTGAGTTCATCTTTCGCGATGGCGACAATTCCATCTACGTGGGCTGAAACGCTTTCAATTTGCGTAGTGATGTCATCTTTCACTCCGCTTATGTCACTTTTCATCTCCGTTTTCACTTCACTTATGTCACTTTTCATCTCCGTTTTCACTTCACTTATATCGTTCTTCAACTCACTGATGTGCTTGTTCATTTCGTCTTTCATTTCTGCTTTCATTTCCGCGATGGCTTGCAGGATCTGCTGTAGGTTCTCCATTGTCGATAATATCCCGGTTTTGACACCAATGTGAATTTTATTAGTAACAACAATAGGATTTTATTCTTTCAACAATAATTTCTTTCTACAATTCGCCTTAAACGCTCTCGTCAACAATTGGATTTTCACTCAAACAGTATTCGTTATAGCACTCACCGACGACAATGACAATTTACTTGGACTAGTACGAACAACAATGGACTGTTAATCTTAACTAATATTTACAAACACTATTTACAAATCAGAACTATCAGTTCTCAGTTCACAGTTCTTCTAGCTCAGTCACTCGAGTTCACAGTATCTCGAACCACAGACCTTCAGAGACAGTTCACTGTACTCGAACTCAGGTCCCTCCAACTGCGGTCCACTGCACTCGAACTCAGGCCTTCGGATGCTGATACAGTTGCGGACGCACACTCGAGTCGAACTCCGGTACACAAGACTGGCTTGCTTGCTCTGGCTTTCTCACTGACTGGCTGACTAATCAACCGAAAACTGCTGTCGTTCCTTCGCGACCGTAATTTATAACCACAGCGACGTAGCCTCGAAAGTTCCACGCGTCTCTAGAGATGGCACTCCAGAAAAATCCAGAGCCCTCTCCTCTCTACCAGCACCAGATGCGCGCGCACTCTCTCTCCACTCTCTCGCCGCGTTGGCCCTTTCCCCTCTCCGCCGCGCGCCATCCCAAAGTGCTCCGCGCGATCTTCTCTCTTGCGGGACGCTGGTCGTGAGTTCGAATCTCACGTCGCTGTCACAATATATATATATATATATATATATATAATTCTATTTCAATCGTAGGTATATTAGGGTTATAATTTATCAATTTAGGGTGCATACGCTATTGGGTTAGTATCGGTACATTATCATTTATAAAGTACACTATTTACAAATGTATACAATTAGGTGGCGTTGAATAGAAAGAGTTGATCTTATTTAAATATGGAGTCTACGTTTCATACAATAATAAGAGGCAGTCGAACAGAAGACGTAAGAAATATTACGAATCATAGATAACACGTTCTGTAACACCGTTTGATGTAAAATAGAATTATTGGAAGGATATTACTGTATATCCATTTTCTACGTGGAATGCAACCCGATTTGCCGACCTACTATTCAAATTATGCCATTGCTCTCTGACTCAGAAATAATGTCATATCACATTTTGTATAAGAACAGAAAAGTGGAAAAGAGAGATTGATAATAATATAGAAAAAGGTTGAGTGAGTTACAGAGAAATATTTTTCAGTTAGTGTCTTATATATAAATGTTAAATGCTATGTTTTATTTAACGACGCTCGCAACTGCAGAGGTTATATCAGCGTCGCCGGATGTGCCGGAATTTTGTCCCGCAGGAGTTCTTTTACATGTCAGTAAATCTACTGACATGAGCCTGTCGCATATAAGCACACTTAAATGCCATCGACCTGGCCCGGGATCGAACCCGCAACCTCGGGCATAGAAGGCCAGCGCTATACTAACTCGCCAACCTGGTCGACTCTTATATATATATATATATATATATATATATATATATATATATATATATATATTTTATAATTAAAATTTAAATTAGAATATTATGATTTCAAAATCGTGATCGCAGTTTCGAAATCCGCCTACAGAACGAATATTCCCGATGTGATTTCTACTATAGTTTGACGTCGTGATACGATGTGTTTCGCATGACATAAAAGGATGCTTTCACACACTGTTGAAAGTATTTTACATGAACACGTTTCAGCGAAAGTCATAAAAATATCATTTATTAGATAGTACTATTTTTGCAGAGGATATATTTGAAAAAGTGTTATTTCTGTTAACATTAGGCCTACATATTTTTAGAGACATTCTACAACATAAATTAAGGTTTCTGAGATGTTAGTTCCAGGAAGGTTAGTTCCTTCATAAAGTATGCATGCTAAATATTGTGGGGCACAAAGATAATGATTTGAGATTATTAACCAAATGATTTGTTACTTGATTCAGATAAGCCACTTATTTAAAAACAATAATTAAATGCATTTGCAGTATGATCACAATATATGCTTATTGTAATAATGAAATTTATTAATGGATATCTCTATTACACTTTCCTCTACTACAAAATAAACTAGATTATTTATTCCCAAAAGTACTTTGTTATATCACATGCTTCGTCATGTATCAGTTTATTGAGAGCCGTCAAACCTATATGGTGCACAGTACAACACATATATTTCCAGACAAGTTATAAAGCGGGATAAAATCACTCCCTTCTGGCATCATTTTTCACTTTGCTTTCAAGCTCTATTCACATCTTCATCCGTCTGCTCTCTTGAAACCCAACATCTCAATTTCCTCTTGCTTCTTGTTTCCTCTGGAAAAGAAATCAGCGAAGTTTCGAGTGGAGCTTCATACAAACCGAAACAGAGTACGGTAGAACTTCGAATTCTTCATTTAGGAATATAGTTAATAAAATTAAACATAACATAAATTCTGATTCATTTTAAAATTTACAAAAGGTTAAATATATCCGCATAAAAACATATTAGATTTCAAAATGGTGGATACAAATTTTACGATATTTCATTTCTATATGAATGTAAGAAACACTGAGTAAATAATTGTAACTGCACAATTCAATCCAGCATGGAAAATAAAGCTTTTATAGCCCTTCATGCTACAAAACTAAACAATTTTTTTTAACGTTTGTTTCTCTAAAACAGTAACGTAGAAATTAATATCACATTACAGGAGATGGGCCACAGTGAAGTATTGGTCTAATTTAGAAAGTTTTTCAATCACTCCAACGGACATATGTTCCATTACTAGAAGCGAGTGCTTTTCTTGTTCCAATGTGAAATCTTAAAGGACTGTCTTTCTTCTTACGCATCACTAGCGGGAAAATCTCATTTAATGCTGTGGGTAGTGTTGGTACACAATCACAGTGTCATAGAAAGAGTCGAATGTTTTCAATTCTGGAGTAAAAGTAAAAGTGAAGGTTAAAGGTATTCCTTTACATGCAATGAAGGGCATGGGAACATTAAGGTACACCTGCATACTTCTGTGACCAAAGCAATAGTATGTGATGATGTGGTTGGCAAAACGTTCGTGCCGTCTTTTACTCCCGTTTAAGGCCCGGTACTCAGTTTAACAGGAGACAGGGTGAAACCTGCGGCTTTTCTGTTAATTTCGTAAAATAGAAAAATCCCGCCATCATGCGAGACTGAATTCGGGACATTCCAGTCCGTAGCCAGTTGCTTTACCAATTCAAATATTCGGCCGCTAGAAAAAGTAAAGTAAATAAGTTTAATTTCGACATTCTCTTGTAATTAATAAAGTATTATTATCGCAAAAAATTATAACCCAACTCCACAAAACACAATTAATAAGGATTACGTTTTAGAGTACAACACAGGTATCAAATAGGCTTATTTAAAACATGATTCACGTCTTTTTAATTATAAGTATATTTATTGCATTTATCTATGATTTAGGAAAGTAATAAAGTGTAAAGAGTGATAGTGACAGAAAAGATAGTAAGGCAAGAGAATAATAGTGAAGAAGGATAAGATACAAGTAATAACCTGAGAGTGATAATAAGTAAGTAATGATACAAATATAATAAGGAAAGTGGAGGTGGAAATCTAATGAAACTGTAGAAACTACTGCGTCTGAAAATATAAAGGTTATATTAATGGGAATAAGTGGTCAGTTAACGTTAGTGATTAATAAGTTAAAAACTATGGAAGAGTTCAAGTAATGTAAACAATGTTGGGAATAATTAATAAGAGATTGAAAGAAGTGATTGTTTAATTAAATGAGATTACTAAGAATAAGATAGATAACTAGGGAAGGGAAGGGTAAATAGAAAAAGAAGGGAGGGAAACAGAGGTGAGAAACGTGATAGAAAAGCGATCAGGGTCATTTATATGTAATAGCCGGATGTTTAAAAAAGCGTAAGCAGAATGTTACGTATCCAAGTGAATGATGACACTGTCTGGAGAAATGTGAAGGGCCATCACGACCGATGTAAGCTGGTGGAATAAATAGATAGATGGATTTATTGAGTAATATTATACATACAGATGTATATTATCATAATTATCTCTTAAATCCAATGCACGGGTCTTCTGACCGTACGTGATTTGTACCTAAAACAAGTCCTACTTTGTAGGTTTCATCCCCCTCACCTATAGTTAGATCCAGCCACTCTCCAAAAGAACACACAGATTAAAATAAAAATGGTACAAACAAAACACATCATATAATATATTCTAACCTAAACAAGCATAAAAGTGTATAATTGTGTATCCCTTCATCAGTTCGCATCACAAACTTCAACAGCTGGAATTCTAACCTATCTCGTCTTCAAGAGAAACAATCCAGTCTTTTGTTCCTATTCTCTATTCCCCATGAGGTCAAGTATCATCATATATCACACTGTATATCATATCATATATCATACTGTATATATCATATATCATATCATATCATATCATATCATATCATATCATATCATATCATATCATATCATATCATATCATATCATATCATATCATATCATATATCTATGAGATTAGTAGAATTTTTTTTTGTACTCCAGCATTATAAACACTCTTTATCGTTAGTGAAAATCGTGCATAATATGCCACATTACTGTACAGAGCCATAAAATATTACCATGCCAATTAAAACGTCATGACTTCTGTTATGACGACATAACTTGTGTTATCATGGCTAAAGAGAAAGACAGGCTACAGCGCGAATCGGAGTCACGTGGTTATCATGTACTACGTTTTCATGGAGTATTGAAATCAATCTGAATACATATTCCGTACTGAATACGATCTCCAGATCTCTGTTTTCATGCAATTTTCGATACGTATTGAAAACGATCTGAGTACGGAAGCTGAAGTTTCGAAAATAGTTACGTTGGTTAACATGTCATCGACATACTAGTGTGTTGGTCACTCTGTAGACATTACCTATAAACAATGTTGCGTTTTCCAAATGAGGCGCATGAAAACTGAATATTCTGGCTGTTAATGAAGAATGTTAATATTGGCTTTTAGGAAAACACGAAATGTTATGTTTTATAACATGCCTTTTCAACATGCATATTACTTTCGCTGTTGGTAAAACTGCTGATGCATCAAACAAATGACGATCGATCATGCGCTTAGCGTATTGAGATCGTATTGAATATGATAAATATGATACCCGTTTTCATGGAACTCAATTCGTATTGGTTACGATCCGATCCCACTTTTTAAGTGTATCGACCTTGAGACTCATCGTTTTGAATCCCCATTTTCATGGCAGTTTCAATACAGTAATCGTATTCAGATCGATCTGAATACTCCATGAAAACGTAGTAATTGTCTAGTCATGGCTACCTTGACAATCGTCTAATACAAATACATGTTCAAAATTCTAAAAAACAAAGGAATTGCTATACTAAACTCATGTTAAACGCGCATTTATATATAAACTTGTTCAATGTAGGACATGTTATGACCAGGCAGCGCATTTTCGTTTCCAAACGAATGAGGAAAGTTATCGGTTAGTATAGCCTGGAGTTTCAGAGTTCAAACTCTTAACCTTGAATGCTTACGACGTCTGAACGCCACGAAACGTAAAACCTAGTTTGGCAAATAATAATAATAATAATAATAATAATAATAATAATAATAATGATCATAATAATCATAATCATAATGGAGCATGACAACTGTAAGTGCGAGTGCTACTAAATTGAAATGGTTTGTACAGCTACTTTTTAACCTCACAAATGCACTAACATTGCTAAACTAGCACTCTACTGTACAAAATATTAGTGCTACATATGGCATGAAATATAATTAGATCGATGATAATACTGAACTGGTATGTATAATATATTATAGAACATAATAGTAAACATGATGCACATTAACTGCATATACACTATAAATACAATTAATTCATTTAACAAAATCAGCTCCGTTACGGTAAACAAAAATATAATTCTGAGATTATGAAATTCATATCTTTTCCCGTAACTGTCAGCTAAAATTTGTTTAAGCTAAGAAAATGTTCTTCCTACGTCACAAGACGTTACAGTGACACAATTATAAGAACAACAATAAATGTACAAATTAACAATATTTACATTTTACACAATATATACAAAATACAGATCAAAATAAAATACAATGTGACATAGACTGAAAAATTAAAATAATATTAACACACAAGTCTGAATGAAAATGCAACTTACTCAGCTTCAGAATCAGATCACAATGTCGTCGTAACTTGGTGTTTTACATAAACAACATTGACGATGGGGCGCCTGTATTGTACTGTAATTCATAGTCTATGCGTACCTGCTTACAATACTACCCTGCTTATGCATCCATGGCTAACGAACTACGTTATGCATCGACGTGACGTAATAGATGTACCAGAAGAAACTACTCGAACCGCTGTATGTTTGGGAACAAAAATGCGCTGCCTAATTATGACTAAGAATGTGACGTCTTGCAGTAGCCTGTCTTTCTCATTATCTACGTTGTGTCATATTATGAAACGATTTACCATGCTAAAATAGTATATTACGATATAAGGTTCGGAAGTGCATTTTACAAAATAGAGGAAAAATTTGAAAAATGAGAAGAGCGATTGGTTTCCCTAGCAACAAATTCCTTTGTGGAAATTCTAACTTTCAGGGCCTAACAACATAATACAATAATATATGAAATATGATTTTTTTCTATTTATTTATTTATTGTCGCTTTAACTTATAACAAAAGTCATATCGCGACACGAATTAATTTTAACAATATATAACATTTAGCAAGTCGCAAAATAAAAAAAAAAATATTACACAATTTTATCAAACAATCCAGTCAACTTGAAAAACTTTATGACACTATTGCAGTGAGAAGGTTCACCAAGAGATCTTGCTATATCGTTGGGGATTTTTAGTTGTTGTCGTAACTGATTGTATTGAGGACAGTCCTGGATGATGTGTTTCACAGAAAGAGTTTCACTGCAAGTGTTACAAACTGGAGGAGGTTTCTTCTTTAATAAATAACCATGTGTGAGCTTGGTATGTCCAATACGTAGTCGGTTGATGAGAACTTGATTCCTGCGTGATAGATGATTAGTTGGATATGATAGTCTGAAAGCAGTTCTAATTTCCCAGAGTTTGCTAGTAGATGTTTGAAGCCAGTTGATATACCATAGATCATTTAACTTTGTTTTAAGATAAGTGGCTATATCACTATTCCAAGTGGCTATGTCCATATCCTGTATAGGAAGACGAGTTGCTTCTTTTGCTGCCATATCGGCTTGTTCATTTCCATGCAGACCCTGGTGGGAAGGAATCCAGATTATGATAATTTGCTTTGATTGATTGTAGATTTCAGTGTAATAATGTTGAATTTTGTTGATCAGTGGAGATTTAGAGGATGAGTTATGTAGGGCTTTTATGGCAGATTGAGAATCCGTGAAGAGCAGATACCGATCGCTATCAGGATGTTTTAGTACATTCTCAAAGGCCTTTTTAATTGCATATAGTTCAGAAGAGTAAACTGTATAAAATGTTGGTAATGTATGCAGCATGATGTGAGTAGGATAAACTATTGCACATGCAGTGCCGTCTTCAGTTTTGGAACCATCCGTATAAATATGAAGGTAATTTGGATATTTTCCACAGATTTCGTTGAACAGTAGTTGATAAATGTTTTTATTCGTTTGTTCTTTTGGATATTTGCATAAGTCTGTATTTACATATGGTACTTTGATCCTCCAAGGTGGTATATTTGTTTGTATTTCTCTAGAAGATATCCGAGGGATTTCTATATTTATTTCACTCAGATATGTCTTTAATCTTGCAGAATATGGTACTGAATGTGTTACTTGTGGAAGAACTCTATGATTAAAGGCAGAGGAGAAAACATACATATACATTCTAGAATTTGGAAAGGCAGCTGTCTTGAGAGCATAGGTAATGCTTAGTTGTTTTCGTCGAATGTGTAATGGCGCTTCACCAGCTTCTATAAGTATACTGGTGGTGGGACTAGTTCTAAATGCTCCCAAAGCTATACGTAGAGCTGAAGTCTGTATGGTATCAAGCATTTTCAAAATAGTAGGTTTTGCTGAATTATATACTATAGCTCCATAATCCAGTTTGGGTCGAATAATGGACTTATAAGAACACATTAATACATGGCTGTCTGCTCCCCAATTGTTTGCAGACAGTACTTTCAGAATATTAATTCTGCGAAGACAATCATCTTTGAGGGCCTTGAGTTGAGGTAACCATGTTAGCTTTTTATCAAATATAATTCCTAAGAATTTTAATGTTGTTACAGTTGGAATTATTACGTCATTCAAATGCAGATTAAGGGATGGATTATCAGCTTTTTTCCTTGAAAATAGTATACTTTTGCTTTTGCTTGCAGATAATTTAAAACCAGTTTGTTTTGACCATCTTAGGATTTTGTTAAGGCATATTTGTAGAATTTCTTGTGTTGTAGATACATTTTTACCTCTGCAGAAGATGATAAGGTCGTCTGCGAAGAGACAGGCTTTAATAGGAGAATTTATTACAGAAGTTATATTATTAATGGCAATCAGAAAAAGCGTTACACTAATTACAGATCCTTATGGTATTCCATTTTGTACAGGAGTTTCTTGTGATAATGCATTTGTCACCCTTACTTGTATCTTTCGATCTTGTAAGAAGTTGTATATGAAAGCTAACATATTTCCAGTAACATTATTTCGAAGGAGAAGATTAATTACATGTTCATGCCAAACCATATCATAGGCTTTATGTATATCAAGACTAACAGCAATAAGATGTTGTTTATTCAGGAATGCATCCAGAATTTCAGTCTCTAAAGTTATTAAACTGTCGTTTGTTGAGTGGTGTTCACGGAAACCATTTTGTTCTGGAGTAAAAAATTTAGTTTTCTCTAGACACCATCTTAAACGTTTATTAATTATTTTTTCTAATAGTTTACACATTGTACAAGTAAGGGCTATTGGTCTATAGTTGTCAGGTAAGCGATGATCTTTGAATAATTTCGAGGGAAAAATTGTTCTGGAGCCGGGTATCGAACCCGGGACCTTTGGTTTAACGTACCAAAGGTCCAAAGGTCCCGGGTTCGATACCCGGCTCCGGAACAATTTTTCCCTCGAAATTATTCAAATCAACTTTACAGGGAGTTATACCTGAAATCTTGATTTGCAGCGATAATCTTTGTTCGGTTTAGGAATTGGGACTATTATAGCTTATCTCCAATTGTCAGGAAATACTTTCGTTGTCCATATATGATTAAATATATTAAGGAGGTATGTTTTTCCATCCATAGGGAGTTGTTTTAAGAACTCGTATGGTATATTATCGGGACCTGGGCTAGTGTTTTTCGAAACATCTATTACATCAATAAGTTCCTTGAAGGAGATTTTATCATTGTAACTGTCCATGGTATGACGAAATATGTTACTAAGATCTATTGCAGGAGAACTATTTTTAAATTTTAAGAAATCTGCTTCATAATGAGAGTCATTGGATACATCAGAAAATGTTTCAACTAGAATATCGGCAATATCTTGAGGAGAGTCTACATAAGTTTCATCACCAGTTTTTAAGATCGATGCAATAGGAGATGATATTTTGTTGCCTCGTATTTTCTTCAAACGCTCCCAAATTAAATTTTGTGGTATTTGCCGTGACAGTGAAGATAAATATGACAACCAGGAAGCTCTCTTGCTCTCTTTGATGGTGCGTCTAGCTACAGCTCTAAGTTGTAGAAAGGTCAACTTGTTTTCTAAAGTTGGTCTTCTTTTATACTTGTAAAAGGCTTTGTTTTTCTTCTTGATTGCCAACTTACAGTCTTCATTCCACCACGGTTTGCTTTTAGCAGAGAATATATTTCGTTTAGGAATACTTGTTTCAGCAGTTTTAAGAATAATTGTTGTAAATCTATCAATTACATCATCAATTGAAGTGTTGTTGAATTCGTGCGTTGGAATTAATTTAGAGATATTATTTTGGAAATCAGATTTATACTTTACCCATTTACCTTTGCGAAGGCTCAATTTTTTAATTGGTATGTTACATTGTTTTGTAGATTCTCTTTGTAGCAATATTGGAAAGTGATAGCTTCCAAGGGGAGTTTCATAGGCAGACCAATGATAGAGAAGTGCTATGTCAGGAGTACAGAGGTAAAGGTCAATATTGCTGAGAGTATTATGGCTGACACAATAATGAGTTGGTCTTGTAGAGTTTAGTAGAACTAGATCTGTGTTGTCAGTCAAAGTTTCTATTATTCTGCCTCTCTGATTTGTATAAGAGCAACCCCATAAAGTACTGTGAGAGTTGAAATCACCCAGAAGAATAAAAGGTCTTGATAACTGGCGAATCAGATCTTGTAATTCTTGCAAATTGAGAGTCTGACTATTGGGTAAGTGTATGTTACATACACACAATGTTAATGGTAGAAGCAAAAGTACTGCTACTGCTTGAAGGTTGGTATTCAATTGGACTTTTTGGTGAGAAATTGTCTGTCGGATGTATGTAACAACTCCCCCACTTGCATGTATAGGATTAGGACGATTTTTATGGTGAGAAGAATATTGTTTAAGTTTTGCCACATATTCATGTCGAAAATTAGTTTCTTGTAGGCAAACTATATCTGGTTTATGTAAAGTAATTAGCTGCTGGAAATATTCATAATGAGACCAGAAGCCGTCTATGTTCCATTGAAGCAGGAATGTATCCATCATAATCATAACAAAGAAGAGGTGGAGTTGTTTTCTCATGTGAGTGTATCATGTTCGGGAATGTTACTATGGCTTGTTAATTTAGTAAGGATTCTCGTAGTTTTGTTTTTCATATTCTGAGATTTGAAATGCGGGTAGAGTTTATGAAGAGTATCAATCAGGCCTTCAATGTCATGTGTATGAGATTTGGCTACGTCGAGAATATCAGTTGTTCCTACAGCATTTTCATAGAAACTTTTAAGCTGTAGAAAGTTTAGGACGTAATCATTAGGTGATGATTCTACTATTGTCCTTATTGAAAGTAGAGATTCGTCAATACTTGGACTGTTTAGAGTCTTAGTTTTCTTTTTAGGAGGTTTGGACTTTTCCTTCTGCGTGAGAATTGGGATAGTAGCATCTTCATTTGGAATGTTATTTAGGAGTTCTTCAGAGTCATCAGAAAACTGAATAGTAGAATCACTAGACGTTACAGCTCTCTTAACATTCTTTTGTTTGTTGCTATTTGGGCCTAGCCTATTAGGTAAGGGAGGAAGTTCTTCTGTATTTAGAAACTCTAGTTCAGGTTGAGTGTGTGAATTAGTATTAATTTCAGGTAGTTCGGAGTTCTTTTTAGTACAAACTGATTCTTCTGGTAAGTTCAGTTGGTCTGCAGAAGAAAGAGAGTTAGTATTGTTTGAAGTAGCTACGGGATCTTTGATTACTACAGAGTCGGTTTCAAGCATATCGTCAAGTCCAGAGGAAATCATGTCAGAGGTTAAGGTTACCTGATCAGTACTTGGTATAACAGAATCAGTTAGGGATTCGGTGTGGTTGGTTTTGCATTGTCTCGCCAGGTGACCTTCTTGTTTACATAAAAATAGGTTGTAGTATCAGCAGAAATGTATATCCAATAGTTAATCCCATCATACGAGATTAGCATACTTTCTGGAAGTTTTTCAAAATCATCAGGTTGGACATATATTTGACGTCGAAAACTGAGTATATGAGAGAATCCTGGGGTTGATATACCAGCCTTAATATATTCAATTGGAGACGTTGGTTTGACATCAAATTGTAGTAAACTTTCCTCAATTAAACTATGTGGAATTACAGGACACACGTTGGATAGGATTACTCTCTTATATTTAGTGAGAAAAGGTCTAAGTTGTAATGATTCATTATTGATCATGATTCGTTGATATTTTGTTGTAAGTTCTTCCACAATTTTCTTACTTGCTAAATATATACAGATTCGGCCATTCGATATTCTGGATATGAATCGAATATTGGAAGGATCAGTAAGTTTGCCGACAGCTAAAACATAATCTTTAATTGTTATATTATCACTAGATTCAATAATAATAGCTTGGTCTCTACTAGGGGTTGATTGAAGTACCTTAGAATAAGTTACTTGATTCGAAGGAGTGTCTTTTGGATTCATAATCTTTGAATTAGGATGAAACTTATTTGTTGCGGAATCTTTGTTACTTAAACTCTTGTTCTGATGCATTGAATTGTCATTTAGTTGAATAGAAACATCTTTACCGCTGAATTTCTTTGGTTGACATTGTTGGCTGCTAATAGCAGCCATCTCGTAATTTTAACCTACAAATTGTAGGCTGGGCTATTTATTATTCAGCTATATAAAATTTAACTTTCAAGACTCACCGAATCTATATGTCACTTAAAGAGACGAAAAACTGAAGATTATTTCAACACTGCTTTGATGACTTACACTTAACTTAGAATTGTGATAATAATAAAGATTAACGCGGAGAACACTCAGAACCTTGAGCTATCTTCACCATAGCCCACTCTGAAATATGAATTGTAAAATAAGCTAAGAACAAAAGCTGTAAAAAAAAAACGATCGTGCAAAATATTTAATAACCAGTGTTGTCATAGCAACCTCTTTCTTCATAGACCATGATATCGAACTACCCATCATTACAAATCTGGTGTTATTTCTTTATTTATCTATACTAATATAAATCTGTAGCCAAAATTTTTCTGGTAATTTTCGATTTTCCAAAAATAATTGGTGTTAACATGTATAATTAAGCACCCTGAAACCGAAAATCGCTTTTTTTTAATTTTTGTTTGTATGTCTGTCTGTCTGTCTGTCTGTCTGGATGTTTGTTACCTTTTCATGCAATAATGGCTGAACCGATTTATATCAAAATTGGAATATAAATTAAGTTCGTTGTAACTTAGATTTTAGGCTATATGGCATTCAAAATACTTTATTTAAAAGGGGAGTTATAAGGGGCCTTGAATTAAATAAATCGAAATATCTCCCTTATTAATTTTCCTGAAAAATGTCACATAACAAAAGTTTTTTTAAAAATGATTTCCGATAAGTTTTAATCCATGCAAAATTTTGATACGACCGATATTTAATGAGATAAATGAGTTTTAAAATTAAAATAACGCCATCTAAGGCACTGCAATTAAATAAAAACAAATGACTTCGTCTATATGGGGCTTTGGACAACAACAATCGAAAGCTATTAAACAAAGCCTACAAAGAATGTTTCTGTGTTTGTATGAAGTAATATCGGAAGCTAAATTAACCGATTTGTATAATTAATTATTATTTCACCATTGGAAAGTGTAGTTTCTCTAGATGAACATAATGCTATAATGTTATTACAGTAACTTCTCAGTGAATCGAGGACAGGTAAGATTAAAATAGCTTCTTATGCACAGAAAACTTGATAGGCTATTCTCTATATTCGTTTCCTGTATTTCTTAAAATAATGTTTATGAACACATTAATTTTAATCTCAGAGAATTAACGAACAACGAGAGTGTATTGATTTAGTATGCAGTAATAGTACGTCAGCTTAGCATTCCATTATTTTATAATTCAAATTTTAACTATGCTCAGTTGAATCGTGTTCAAATACATAAAATACATATTCAAGAAATGCAATGCAAAAAAATTGGGTAATGAGCTAAGCAGATTATGTTGCGCTGTTGTAAAAGTTGTTCCTCCTGAGATTCAAGAGCCCCCACAACAAATTAAAAACTTACTTATCGGAGTACATAACCGAAATTTTTCTCGTAATTCTCGCTTTTCCAAAATTAATTGGTGTTAACATGTATAATTATTCATCCTGAGACCGAAAATCGCTTTTTTGAAATTTTTTTTGTATATCTGTCTGTCTGTCTGGATGTTTGTTACCTTTTCACGCGATAATGGCTGAACGGATTTCAATGAAAATTGGAATATACATTAAGTTAGTTGTAAGTTAGATTTTAGGCTATATGGAATTCAAAATACTTTATTTAAAAGGGGGATTATAAGGGGTCTGAATTAAATAAACCGAAATATCTCGCTTATTATTGATTTTTGTGAAAAATGTTACACAACAAAAGTTTCTTTAAAAATTATTTCCGATACGTTTCATTTCAAGCAAAATTCTGATGGGACCAAATTGCACTAAAAACGGATGTTCTCTGAACCAAATGATCATATTTTAATTATGTGCATGTAATAACAATTAAGAAACATGTTAAAGGAATTATCATTGCACTAAATGAGTAGTCTCTGGACCAAAATGATCGTGTTTTAATTACAGTATTTAAATACAATTTAAATTAAGTGACATATTAAACGATTTATCCTTCTATCACACACGAATGTTCTCTGGACCAGATGTCCTATTTTAATTATGTAATTACTTTATATTTATTTCTAACAAGTGCAGCGGAGCGCACGAGTACAGCTAGTTATTTTATAATGCTGTTATACAAAACAATTGCGTATGAAACGCATTTATATTCTCATACAGTTATTGCATTCTTCAAAATTAGGAAACTCACTTCGCTTGTTCCCTAAAAATTGACTCGTGTCATAACGTATAACATTGTGAAATTGTTTTATAATATAATATACAACTAGAATATTAAATTTATATCATAAAACTACCTCCGAAAACTGAAAGGCTGCAATCCAACCTATGGTTCAGGCATATTGATTATTTATTTTCTTTTCTAGGAGCCTTTAATTTGGAATTCATGACATCTGACAACAGCCTTATAAAGCAATACTGCAACTACTACCTTGCAGTCTTTTCGAGTTCAGAGATCAGGATTTGGGTGATTCTTTTCCTTTCTGTTCCATGTTTCTTTGGCATTTGGTGGTTGCCTACTGTTGTGCTTATAGACATGACATTGCTAGTGTTGTATTGTTGTGGAATTCCCTCTAATCGAGGTTCTGCCTGGTTCATATATTGTCCAGTAGTGCATCTCGCTTAACGATACGTGTCACAAGAAGAACACAACATTATTGTTGCATACGTCTCAGTCTATTTAGTGAAATAATATGTTACTAGTCCGCGATATGGATTGAAGGAGGAAAGGAACTAGCGACCCTAACCTATTATCTCCTACCTTAGTTGGCTCATGAGTGATGCCTTATTGGTTTCACTTATGTTGTTCCAACCAGTCCTTAGGCTGTTGACTAAATATACATATAACATCATACGAGCCACCGGCGTAGCTCAGTCGGCTGAGGCGCTTGCCTGCTGATCTCGGGCGTGAGTTAGATTCACGCTTTGACTGATTACCTGGTTGAGTTTTTTTTTTCTGAGGTTCTGCCCAAGCGTAAGGTAAATGTCAGGTAATCTATGGCGAATCCTCGCCCTCCTCTCGCCAAATACCATCTCGCTATTACCAATCCCATCGACACTAAATTACCTAGTAGTTTTTATGGCATTGTTAAATAATCAAATAAAAAGAACATCATACGGCTATAATTAATACACATTTATTTGACCGATAGCAGTAGTAACAGTATTACAAGTTTTTAATAACATTACGTGTTCGTTGAAAAAACAATTGATTGAGTAATTTTATTTGTTCAACATGGGTACTACACGCAACTTCGCTATAAAATTCAACATTTCACATTTTTACATATTCTGAGAAGAAAACTGTAAACTTTTCTCAATTTAATTTTCTAATCCCTTCTATGCCGCTATGCCGTAGTAATTTTAAGACCCTTAACTTTTGACAGACGTTTTGCTGCCACATATCGGAATAAAACCTGGCATAACTTAAAAGCACATGAACAAAAGGTAAGCATGATTGTTGGAAGCAAGATTCGAACACATGACTGGTTTCCACACAAGGCTAAAGATTTTAATTTGAGCATCAGCCATCTTGAAGCTTAATTTTGTCAAATAAAATTGCATTGTAAATGAAATGTCCAAAATCATTGCAAGCAAATTATTTTAAATTGAAGTTAAACTGAGTTTTAAATTATAACGAAATTGGAAATTACATTCGCGCACCTGAAACACAATTAAAGAACTGCTCCGATGTCCACTCTCTTGCTTGTCCATCATTATGTTACAATTTACTGTCCGTATTAGATTTTATATTATCCTCGATATTAGGTCCCTTCAATAGCTGCACTAAAACGCGGATGTATCATTCTGGAGACTCTAGTTTGATTCCCAGTGTTAGATTAGTTGATACATACGTTGGACAACATCGGGTGTTAAGTGTTTATATCGGGATTGTTCCACTTTTCTCGAACTAAAAATGTAATTCCAAAACTTCTGTCCAATTCCCTTGCTTTTTTCCCTCATTTCGTAGCATTTCATTGAACTGAATTGCATACAGAATTATGTTTAAGTTTTGTGTGATGCCAGGGTGGTCAGTCGTATATAAAAGATAATGAACAGGGATCACTATCGCTGGGAAGCGTGGTTTCGCAGAATCTATATGGGAGGCATATGTAGTGATATCCTGTAAGTTTAGTTCAAAACGTACAGTATACGATGTTGATAATATATTTCAAAGTGATCAGAATGTAGATAGCGCGATACAAAATGTCTTTCTGAAGGTGCAAGCCACGTTCCCAAGTTTTTTGTTACATTCAGAGTTTGCGTTTTTTTACCCATTATATTATTTCATTTTAAACAATTACAGGTGAATGTTACTTATGTCCCGCCCACTATAGACACATATGCCAGTTTTACACTAAACGTATTTAGTATAACTTGTTGCTTGTGGGCCATTCCAAACCCCTACCTCGACCCCTACCAGCGATGGTCCTTATATACCCGTCAGTCAAGGCCTTCTGAGAAATAAAAGCAATTGACAATAGATATCTCAGTCATGACAACCTCATAAAATATCCTATCAATTGATTAATCGATCTTGCTACGTACAACATAGGGGGAAGTCTTGCAGTACCGACCCCTTAAGGTTTTTGCGTTATAAATAAGAAAACATTCAACTTTTTGACACACTCTTTTGATATAATGTTAGTACATACATTATTTAACTCAATGGTAATTACAAAAAAAAATTCAGAAATTAATATTAATACAAAACATAAACAAATTAAATGTCCATAAAATCGATACAATCAGAAAATTGGCAGGCAGTACCGGTCACATATTACTTTTGACAAAAATCACATTCATACGTGTCAGATGTCCCAGGAATGCTGGCACAGGCTTCGTGGGCCCACATTTGGCATGAAGAACATTGGATCCAATCTTCGTCACGAGATTCCCAGCAAAAAATGCATGTAGTTTCCTCCTTTTCTTCATTTTTCTTTGTCTTTCTTGAGCTTTTTGGGAAGAATTTTCCTGATAGGGGGCGTTTCCCTCGCAGTAGGCTCTTGACTTCTCTCTTCAGCTTTTCATTATTTTTTTCTTCTAGATATGTCTTGTAAGGACTGGATGTCAAAACCTCACTTCTTTCAGATTTTCGGCGTCGACTAACTTCTCGCTTCTTACTGGCATCCGGAATTGGGCTGAGCTGCTGAATTGTTTCCTTTACAACAGTGGTATCATTAGACCTATCAGCAGGAGTAGGCCTATTAAGACTAGTCTCATGATGTGAACTTGCCTTAGGTGCAGAAGACATGTCAGGGAGTGGAAGCATAGGCCTAACTGTTGGGCTCTCAGTTTGATCCACGTTCGAATCCATTGCTATGTCTGTCATCATTGATGGTAGGTAATCGAGCTCTGTGGATACATTGGGATTTAGGGGATGAATTCCTGTACACTGAAATACTTTTACTGCAATTTCAGCCCGTGAAACTCTTGCAAAAGCATCACCTACAAGACTTGCTATTTCATACTCTGTTATCCTTGCAGCGGGATTTTCCAGAGCCCACAAGCTTCATAATATGCATATTTAAATGGCTTCATGAAAATACGATCAAGAGGCTGAAGCTTGTGAGTCGTATGTGGTGGAGTACTTAACATATGAATATTCTGGTTTCGAGCATAGGTGATCACCTCCAAGTCCTTATGGCTAATATGGGCGTCTAAAATTAACAAAACGGGGTTTTGAACAGAAGGATTGGCATAGTGAGCAAAATGCTGCATCCATTTCAAGAACAACTGGGATGTCATCCATCCGTTTGATTGAGCTTCACCTATGCTCTCTTTGGGAGCACCAATGAGGAGTCTTTCATTCATGCGTTGTCGAGGAAATATGAAAAATGGTGGAATGTACTGACCCCCAGCATTCATACAGAATAGTACAGTAACACTTCTTCCCCTTTCAGCCGAAGTCAGTTTACCCACTTGACGGTTCTGTTTCAGCGAAATAACTTTGGAATGTTTTTGTACAGTAGTGACACTAGTTTCGTCACAGTTATAAATTTTATAGAGTGTGAATCCATATTTTTCCATTAGATTTGTAAGACTCTCAAAGAATCGATTGACTTGTGGCTTGTTAAACTCAATTGATCTATTAAGGCTTGTCGATTCAGGAGTTCGGAGAGACTAATTCGGATGCCGTTTCATGAAATCATAATAAAATTGTTTACCAGCAGGCTTTTTGTCACGGTTGAATTGATGAGGAATTTTTAAGGCCTCAGCAAGTTGAAAAGCTAGATTCAAAAACTCTTTCCTTGTGAGTGGTAGTAATCTATCAGATAGATCTTTCACATGATCCCATAGAACTCCTTCGAATTCGGCATTGAACGTGGGTTTAAAACGGCCAAGTGCAGGAGTGAATATAATTTCCTTACCTCTTTTTAGGGCAGAAACACGATCAATCAACGTACTTTTGGGGATCTTGTACATTTCAGCAGCTTTGCGGATAGAAAGTTGGCCTGTTAACACATTCTCTACAGCTTTTTTCATAGAATCTGGATGCCATTTTCCTTTGGAAGGTCTACTTATCACTGAAGGCATCATGAACGTCCTATAAAAATATTAAACGAACATAACTTACATGAAAGAATATGACCGGTACTGCAAGATCAAGAGGTGACCGGTACTGGCTGACACGCAGCGAAACATATAATATTTTTTTCTATAGCACCATTATGTTATGTAACATGGATCATGCACAAAAGTAATTCATAAATCATGACTGAATCGAATTAAACAAGATTTATAACGATACTTACCGAATTGCCTTGGTGTCAGTCAATTTAGATTTAGTCGATTCGCGCCACACCAAACAGAAAAGTCTTTCAACGGGCTTTGTTAACGAATGAATGTAGATTTAAGTTTGAATTATTTACCAGTGATTATTGACTGTTAGAAGTAACGTACACTACATTTCGCTTCCTGCTAATTGTTGTCGGTATTTAAAAACACACACTGACAGGCACTGTATGCTGACCGGCGCTGCAAGACTTCCCCTTAATTATATTATATTATTACCTATTTCAACGAGTACTGACGACCACGGCAAAATACGATAATTTGGTCCAGGGAGCATTCTCTTTTTGGAACAATCTAAATATTACGTACAACATAATTATATTATTACCTATTTCAGCGAGTACTGACGACCACTGCAAAATACGACAATTTGGTCCAGGGAGCATTCTCTTTTGACACAAGGATGATTTATGTAACATGTTTCTAAATTATTAGTCTTTTAAATACCGGTACATTCTTTAATAAATCACTGAAAAACAAATGTGAATATATAGGATGTGGTGTGAGTACGAAATTATGATTATTTTTTATTTTTTTGGCGCATCATTTTTACGTAAATAACGACAAATAAAAACTAACATGCCACATAACATTACTTTAAGAAATACAGGAAACAAGCATGAATAATATTCACCATTCTAAATGGTCGTGGGATATAAAAAAACGTATGGAATAGAAATTACATACAAATGTGCGCGTAATAAACAATAAGCAAACCATCTTCGATTAATCATTTTAAAACAACGTGAATATAGCGTGGATTGTGTAGGAAAATAATTTCTTATAAGTTGCTCCCATGTGCATCATTGTTAACTTATGAAAACAAATGAAAATTAACATGGCATCAGGCATATATTTGAAGAAAGATAGGAGATATTAAGTAATATTCATCGTTGTTAATGATCTTTGGATGGGAAATAACAATGAAATATGCATAAAATAAAAATTACATAACAGGTGAGCGTATAAAAAACAGTAAGTAGAATCATATCTGATTAATAAGTTCAAATTACTCCAGTTTAGTGTAAGAGTGGTCTATATCTAACGATGTCTCCCAGCAAATTACTTAATTATTTAAAAACAAAAATATCGTGTTAGAAGGTTGAATTTGTGAATTTTCTCTGAAACTTTCCAATTATCTGTAGGCAGTCTTTTACATTAGATTGCCGAAAATTGGTTTATAGCGCATTGGCAGTGATAAAAGTGTGAAATATTCGTTCAGTGGACGGTGGATACTCTACATTGACCCAATTACATATAGTACAAATGCATTTAGAATCTAAATGTAATGAAATATAAGGAACAAAATCATATGTTGATAATATTATTATCCTTGTATCAGGACACCTTTCACTATTTTACACGTACTAGTATAATAGTTGAAACCAGAATTTGTGCATTGAAATTCCGTTATGTAAAGAAGTACTCTGAATGACGGTACAGTACTTATATTAGGTAACTTCTATTGTGAAAAGATACATTATTTTAATCTATCAAATAAAATACATATAAGCTTTACACAGTTTTAATAAACATTAGGTTGTGTTGCTGATAGACATGAAGTCTTTTCAGTAATATGGTTGAAGCTGTATAAACCTATTGATGCCGTTCGTCAAAACATTGGTATCCGCCAGTTATGTTGATTCGGAAACAGTCGAGACTAGTCGAACTGTGTTCCCGGCGTAGTCAAGATCGGCTGATGAGAGTCGTGCGAGATGATAACCGGTTTCGTATGCAGTTGACTTTTTTTTATTTTATTTTTTAAGCCACTTTTTTTATTATACCGTTCTCATACTATACATAAAATATGAATGCATACAACAATAAAAGTAAATTAATATATAAGTTTGTTTAACACTTTCCCTGTGATCTTTGAACCGTACTTTATATTACTATCACTGATCTACAATGTCAATGAAACTGCCAAACATAATCTTGTGTTGACTGTGCTGTCGCGTCTTCCACCGTGTCCATTTGAGAAAATCCAAATATACAGCCTTGTCTAAAGCTCCATGATTTTGCAACACATAAAAAATTGTATTACCTAAAACCCACAAGATGGCCTTTAGTCTAGGACGAGGTGAAATTTGAAAATCGGGACGAAGGAACTTCTAGGGTATACAGTTGATTAAACCTATGTTCCGTATATAACTCGTGGCAGTTTAAAAAATGTCACTAACTGAAGAACATGTTGAGATGCTGTGCAGAATAGTGTCCTGTTGTTGACACGAGGGGCAAACTTCCGTTGGACTCAACCTGATGGAGAAAAGGCGAGTGCGTGTGGCTACCACATCATGTACCGCCTTAAACCAGGTGGAGCGGACATCAAAAGACAAAGCAGGGGAACTGATGTTGCGCCAGAGTCGATCATAATTCACATTGGTAGGGGCGATTCGTTGTATACGCATTTGTTGTGGAGGAGATCTTCCTCTAAGATTTTGGTACACTACCTGAACAAGTCTCGTATTCGGATCTGCACCTAGTGAGTCCATGTAACACCATTCCAGCAAATAAACTTGAAGATATAGTAACGACCTTGGGATTACATGAAGATCAGGTGGATTTCGAAGGTCCGATTTAAGTGACCAATGTTGGAGCCATGCCGCTGAGTAACAAGCATTAGAAAATTGAATCCTTCTCCCTCTGCTTAGGAATAACGCAAGACATTTGTCTATGACATGTATTAATCCAATACCACTTTGTAATGGATTGCAGGTTAATTTTGACATAGGCACCCGAAACACACAACCTCTCCAAATATACCACGATATTGGACAATTAATTTGTCGTGCATAAGAATTTGATAATGGTAACACTTGGGCTAAATACCAACACTTGGGCAGTATATACGTCTGTACAGCCCAACTTCGTTGATACAAACACAAATCACGAAAATATGTCTTGCGCTGTTAGTTTAATCTTTTGAACAATTCCCTTCCAATTGAGATGTATCATCTCTCCTATAGAAGCCGAAAATACAATCCCAAGAATTTTGATGGTCTTCACTGTTTCCAGTGGAGGTATCTGCGGAAGTACTTGTCACTGTCCTATCGGAAAAATCTTGGATTTTTGCTCGTTGATACGTAGCCCTGAAATGTTACTGAATTGATTCGAAATAGTTTTAAGTTGCTCAACATCCTTTTCATTTGAAAGCAAAACACTGACGTCATCCGCATACGAAACTACCGCTAACTTCTGCTCCTTGAGGGAAATACCAGTAATAGAATTATGCAATTTACATATAAGTGGATTAAGTACTAAAGTAAACAATAACATAGAAAGAGGACAACCTTGTCTAATCGATTTAGTGATACTGATCGTTGGTGAACGAAAACCATTTATTTGAATCTGACTATTAATTCCATTATAGAGACATTTGATATACGAGATAAAAGTGTCACTAAAACCGTACCATGCTAGACACTGGAACACGAAATTATGATTCACGTTGTCGAAGGCGCGTTCAAAATCGATGGAACACAATAATCTCTTGATTTTATCTTCAAGCGAAGTAGCAACACAATCTCTCAGGGAACATACCACATCAAAGATAGTACGCTCAGACGAGCCACAGTACTGTGCTGGATGTAGGAGCTTACTTAGAAGCGGTTTTATGCGGTTGGCTAATATTCTAGCTATAATTTTATAGTCATATGTGAGCAATGTAATAGGCCTGTAATCGTGCACGGTGACCTCATCGACTTTTTTCTTAATAAGAACAATAATACCTTTCTGTTGCGATGCACAGAGCTTCTTCCGATGTAGAATGGCATTTATCACTGTTGTTAAGTCCTCCTTAATTATTTCCCAGCAGGTTAAATAAAATTCTAGTGGAATTCCATCAATTCCGGGTGTTCTTGAGCGCTTACCTTGACAAAGCGCTGTGTAAACTTCTTCTTTAGTGACCGCTGTTCAAGCAATAGGTTTCCTTCTTCTGATACACTAGCGATCTTGACTGAATCAAAATATCGTAGAGAAGGTGAATTGTGGGATTTTTCTTTAAAAATATTGCTAAAATGCAACAGAAAAGCGTTACTTATGTCATGTTGTGTAGTATAGTGCTGGCCTGTGTTGTCTTGAATTTTCCTGATCATGGTAGAGCGTTTTCTTTTATGCGTCTGTATAAGATGGAAGAGGTTGATTCTTTCGTCTGTTATGGGAGGGATTAGTCCGCTTCGAATTTTTAAGCTCTCCATTCGCTGTCTAAGAATTCCCAAAATTTTAGCTTTATATTTGTTGAGTTGAGTGCGTCGTTCTGAGTGTGATATGGAACTATGATGCAAGTCGAGCAGGCATTGATGATAGAAATTAAGATTATGTTCATCGGCATTATATTGAAGATAAGTTTGTCTTTGGAAATATTTCTTTAATTGGGATTTAATATAATATTCCCACCAATTTACTACATCATGATATTCGGATTTCTTCTTCGACCATTCAGTCCACAACTGCTGTAGCTCTTCCATTACTTGTGGGATTTGAAGACACCTTGTGTTCATTTTCCAGTAGGGACGCCCAAATATCAAAAACGACATATTAATTTCAATATGCATTATGACCGCTGAGTGATCAGAAAAGGCTACAGGAATGATCTTAATTCGTCGAATGTTTGGAGCTATTGACCGATGGACGTAAAAACGATCTAATCTAGCAGCAGAATTACTAGCCACATATGTATAACCAACATAATTATGCTTCATTAACCAGGCATCACTCATTTGTAGTCTTGTCACCAAACGCTGCAGTGTATTGCTAGATCGATACTCTCCCGTACAATCTTGCGGACGGAGTACACAGTTAAAATCTCCTCCAAACACATAAGCATCATTCAGGGAACGCATGAGATTAGGAACATCCTTTTGAATAAATTCATTCCTCTCTTGCCGTTTATTGCTACCTGAAGGAGCATAAATATTGACAAAAGTATAACCATTGAAACGTCCACAAACACCTCTACCAGAGGGAAGTTGTACAACTGACTGGAGATTAATTCCAGCTCTGGTAATGAGAGCTGTACCCAACCGAAAAGTACCTAGATTCACATACGATGTATAATTATACAAGGACGAAAAATCTGCAATGGATACCTCTTGAAGGAAAAGAATATCAACATCGTGCTCCACTAAAAAACGTTTCAATGCATAAAGTTTTGTGGGCGAGGAATTATTATTGAAATTCACAATGGCAATACTTATAGTGATGGTCATCACTTCAGGCAATAGCAGAACAAACTTCAACAACATGTTGTACAATGCACAACCAGTAATCGTCGGTCAAAGATCTAGTCAACTGGACGTAATAATGGAAATCCTAGTTTACTGCCTTCTCCTTTGTAAGGGTGAGAACGATGTTTAGGAGAATTACTGCTTTTAGCCAATTTCTTAACACCAATCTCCTGTGACGAGGACTTGTTTGTCGATCCAGGATCTTGCTCTTCTTGTTGGATTGCTTCATTCCAATCCTCTGGAACTGCTGCTGTTGCTCCCCGAATTTCTTCAGGATCCTTTGAATCATCTGTAGTAACCGGAACAACAACGTCAACAGGATTCTTCTGCTCATTGGCAGAACACTCACCAGTGTCAGAAGATTCCATTGCTTTATACTTTTTCACCGGTTGCTCGTGACGAATCTCTGATACGTCATCTGCTGAATCTGTTTCCGAGTCACCCTGTTCTATCGTCATAGTCACCGTCTTATCAGTCACTACACTACTCTTTTGCGTTATTGATTTATTTTGCAATGAAGTACTCTCGTGCATTAATTTTGTATCCGAAGTACCAATAGATGCTTGTTTTTCGGATAAACTATCAGTCCCATTTTCAGATGAAACACTAGTCATAGTAGGAGTTCTCGCTGCTTTGGAAACACTAGGAGAAGGGATCAAGTCACTCAGTGTAAGACGTGTTCGAGATTGTACCGTCACAGGGGCTTTTATATTCCTATTAGGACAGGCTTGCCGTATATGAGCTGTACTTCCACACGAAAAACACGTAAGTTCCTGTCCAGGGTAAGTTACATAGGCTTCGTGACCGGCTATGACAATCGACGAAGGTATGACCTTGTTTAATACCATGTGTGTAATGCGTATACCGGTATAGACAGTATATCGAAATTTTGATGACCACTTTTCATTTTCTATATGTTGCACTTTCCCATAGTTCTGTAGCACGTGTCGTATTCTTTCATTGGACACTTCCGGTGGTATGTTGAGCACTCGTACCATCACGACTTCTTCGTCTGCAGGGGTTATATTGACTGTTACATTATCTCCATTCATAAGTTTAACGGATGATGATCCAGTATGTTGTTGTAGGTAATGTTCATAAATAATTTTATTTGTAAGTTTAATATACACTGCATTTTGTTTCCCTACTAACTGAATCGCTTGTATTTCCGTGTCTTTGATACGTAACCCTTCTTCTATCCATCTATGTATGTCAAATGCTTTAGGACGCGTTTCCTCTTTAATAAATATTGCTTTTAAAGTATTTTCCCTTTTAACCGCACTATTCATGTTTCATTACAAGGTTATCGAAACAAACGCACAATGTAACACTCACGCACGGACTACGTACGACACACGATGTTACCTGCTCGGCTGTCGCCGGCAAACTGTGGACTCGTGCTATTGCCAGTCTGGCAAGTTTACTTCTTTGTTGTGAGGATGATTCAATGTATAATATTGTATAATATGGTGAGAATTAGGTTTGTGGAACCAAGAAAATTCATTTACGACAGTTACACTATGTGAAAAAATGTTACAAATCCTGCAAGAAAGAAATTCGTCGTAATTATTCCGGGATACACGTTCCATCATCACAAACAATTTCTAAGTTAGTAGTTACACATGATATTCTTATAGCATATAGAGAAAAAGTACGAAAGACATGAGCCCAATCCTGATTTAAGAGGAAACACTTTGTGTCGTAGTGTACCGAGTTGAAAATAAACTTCAAGCAGTTTTCGGCAATCTTTCCAACAGGATTGACGCATGTTTAAGAGCAGGAGGAGAACACTTGGATCGTCCGATGTAATGGTGAGTACCATTTCATTATTTCTAATAAGTAATTAAAGTAAATAATAAGTAAAGTAAGTTATTAAAATAATAATTAATATCCGAGCGAAACATTGTCAAATCAATCTGACTGGAGGACAGCCATTAGTATTTGAACAAATGTTTCATACTGAAGATAAACAGTTTGGAAGACTACCTTAGTTTTACATCCTAACACTATCTTGCAGTTCGACACAGTAATAGTAATAGGAAGTGGCGTTGCGCTTCACGATGTAAATTCAGTATTAGACGAAATTTCTGCTAAACTAGAGCTGAGTTACTTCCTCGTACTTCGCTTATACACATTAAAGTCTTTAGATTTCTCTCTTCAGTTATACCAACATAACTTTGATTATATTACGAAAGTCTTACGCTAGTATACACTCACGCTATACCTTGCATATACGAATCTGTGACAGGGTAGTTTAGGTTATGTTAGTTTATGCTTTTCTTATGCCTTGCATATATGCAGGGCAAAGGCTGGTGATTTCTTATTATTGTGGTGTACTGATGTACTTATGATTTTTTCGTGCAGAAATTCTGCATTACCATGTGATGAAGGGTGGGTGGAGTGGCGCACATTCCGTCGGATCCCGGCCACTTAATCACTCGTAATGAGTGCACCTCTGCACATAGTGTGCTGGACATTGTTCCACTGCCACACATTTGTGACAATGCATGAGGGTTGGCCACTAAAGGAAAACTAGGAGGTGAAACTTAAACTGAGAGGATTCAATCCGGCATCGGAACTGGAATTCGGTGTGACTTAGTGGATAAAGCGTCAGCACGTAGAGCTGAAAACCCGGGTTCGAGTCCCGATGCCGTAGAGAATTTTTCTCCTCTCCACCCATCATTCATCATATGGTGATTTCTTGCTTTGTGACATTGCAAGTTGTCAGTAATGGCTAATTTTCACTTCCGAAATCACGAGAAGTAACAGACGCTAGTTTCACCGAAATTTTATACATCATGACATACGCCCCAGAAGGAAAAATTCTTTTAGCGCATGTACGGTATTTCATACGTCTTTTTCAGTATATACCTTGTCCCAGAAACTCTATCAGTTTATTCAAATTATGCCGTAGCATACTGGCATGGTTCACGTCTCATATTGCATGCATTTTGAAGGAGTATCAGCTGTTGTGAAAGCTACATTAATTAAGGTTTATCTTCTTTTAAGTATTAAAAGTCTTTAAACCAGCTTCTTTACTCATCCCTGATTATATGATTTGGGTTACATATTTGAATAATGTTGACAACGTTTCTAGGGCACTTTATAATTGTTATTTTTAACATAAATTGTTACAGACAAATGTTGAAATAATAGTATAACAGCATTTAAGAAAAATGTTTTCAAGGTGTACAGAAAGTAACAAAATATATATTTTCACTGTGTACTAATGTTTACTTATTTGGTATCTCCGTTAAATTTTTCGTATAAAAATATTTGTCAGGTCACTGAATATTATTTTATATCGTATGACAGTAGAGCACAGTGAAAACGTAAACAAAGTACAGGTAACGTGTGGAGGAAGACGAGCCGTACGATGAACACGAGCGATGCACAAGGTTTTAGTTACAACATTTATGGTAGAACATTAACTGAAATTATATTTTCCAAGAACACACAAAACAAAAGAACGCAAATTGCATAATGTTATCATATACACATTTTAACAAACAAGCAGTTGTAACGTTGAAATAATTCAATATAACAAATCAAATTTTGCTGCTTACATCATGTTGCTTTCAAGCAGCATTTTTTACGGTCATGAATTTCATTGTCTGTATGACTAAAATAATATCATCGTCTTCTGTGGTCGAATAAATAAAACTACAGTACATTGGTCTGAAGTAACAACACTATTTCCTAAACATCCTTTCTCAAAGTATACCTGAATAAATTGAAATTTGAGAAGGGATAATTATGTTTAGTGTTATCACTTCACTGCAGCACTTGATGCGGTCTTCCCGGTTGTTTAACTTCTATTGCGGCGTCTCAGTTGTTGAAAATAAATATCAGCAGTTACGGTTACATTCCTGGGAAGCAATTCGTTGATAGACACTAACCAATGTAACTTGTGTAACTACGCCCAATGACGCCACCGCTTCACAGAATGGGCATAGGGTGGCAAATTTGCGTATAAAATTGTAAATTAGCCGTGTCGTGCGGCCCCTTTCAGTGATATATCGACATAGACATCAGCTACAGACCTGTGCGACGACTCGTTTGTTTTAATCTCGAGTTCTGTAATACTAAAGTGATAATAGACACGTGCAACAAGTTTTGATTGAAACGTAGTTAAAAATTTGTTGTAATCTCGGAGTAATTTCGGAATGTATCTCAAATGAAGAGAAAATATATTGCAAGACCTTCATTTCTCATTGCTCTCATCATAGACCTATACACTCAATTTGTAAACAAAAACAAAAATAAAACATTCAAATCAACACAATACTGTACTTTAATTTCCGAAACGGGGTGACGTATTCTATGTGTCTATGTAGGTCTGTACGTGATAGAGTGCAGAAGTTTTTGGGTTGGTAATAAAATTTATGAATTAGTTCTTATAAAGTAAGCCTACGTTGAAAATATGTGTTAGAATTCGGTGAAATAAAACTATCGACCTATTGCTGACAATACCTCCAGGCTGTACATGAAGAGAAAACATAGAGGCTTACTAGATTTATGGCATGTAAATGAAAGCTATACCTGCCTGCAAGAGCCATTGGTAATACTAACATCATTATCCGTCAATGTCAAAAGCAACCTCTGCCATAAATCATACTAACTATGGATGTAATGAATTCTGCCTTAGTTGTGTTGCTAATATTGAAAATGGCAACCTGAACTGAACTAGGCTACTCAAACTTTTAAAAAATAGAATAATTATAACTAACATTTTAATAACAAACTAATAAAATATGTCGTGCGAAAATACCAACTAAACCTAAGAAGAACCAACTAAAAGAATGCTACTGGCGTAGCTCAGGCGACAGCGCGTTTGCCTGCTGATCCACAGTTACTATTGGGCTTGGGTTCCATTCCCAATTGAGCTGATTACTTCGTTGGGTTTTTTCCTAGGTTTCTTCCAACTGTAATGCGAATTTCAGGTAATTCATAGCAAATTCTGGGCTTCATGTCGCCAAATATCACCTCGCTATCATTATACCATTCGACGCTAAATAACTTAACCTTGTAGTTGATCGTTAAATAATCGACTGAAAAAAAAACTAAGAGGATCGGATTTCATCCCGGACAGATCACGTAATATTTGACTATATGTAGGTAAATAGGTGAAGATATCTCCTCTACAGAGTGAAACTGATATTATAACTAGGGGACGGATTTTAGCACATTTGCATGTTTTATTCCTTAGTTGTCCTCTGATTGAGATTCTGGCTAATATGTACAGCTGTCAAAAGAAAAAGTGGCCGCTCTCCTGAAACAAAGTTCCCTTCGGGTATCTTCGCTACAATTCGGAGACAGGCGATGTTACATGTTGTTGGATCACGTTGCCTGATATCTACAGTTATAATTGAAGTATACTGTGTGTTATTCGATGGCATAATGGTAGCGTTCAGGCCTCTTATTCATGAGGTCCTGCGTTCGACTACAACCTCGTGCTTTTTATGCTCTTTTTTGTTTTGTTTTTGAGAGAGACAAACTATATGTAATGGCTCCTTTCTCATTTACGATTACTTTAGTAATTAACATCAGGTTCATTAAAATATTATGCCGTGACATTATCATTAGCTATGATATTGTGGCTGCAAATGGAAAGAAAAAACATTTTATTCTTAATAAAATATTTTTCGTGGCATAAACAAAACAAATTTACTGGCGTCGGCCTTAAAACATTCAAACAAATAAGCGTTCAAAAAACAAAACAAAAAGCCACAATTCAATATTTAGTCTATCTTCCTCTTATCTCGATCATCTTGCAGTCGAGTGGGCATGGAATTGACTAGTCTTTGCAAATAGCGACTGTTCTTAGACACGATATTCCAGGCATTCTGAACATACATAAGTGTTCTGTCCATGGGCAGGTCTTTCATTGCAAACCCAGCAATCTCCAATCTTTCCTATTTTCTGCCTTCCTCTTAGTCTCCGCATATGATCCACACATCGTACTGTCGTCTATTATTCTTTTCAACCAGAGATCCAACCAATTCCTTTTTCTCTTTCTAATCAGTTTCAGCATCACTTTTTCAAACACGATTTTATTTCTTATTCTGTCTGTCCACTTCACACGCACCGTTCTTCTCCACATCCACATTTCAAATGCTTCAATTCGTTTCTCTTCATTTCGTCGTAATGTCCATGTTCCTTCCCCATACAATGCCACACCCCACACAACGCACTTCACTAGTCTCTTCCTTAGTTCTTTTTCCAGAGATCCGCAGAAGATCCTTCTTCTTCTATTAAAAGCTTCCTTTGTTCATGTTTGCAGTTTTTCTTGGGAAGGATAGGCCTTAATGCGGTATCATCCCGTTGCTTTCCGCACATCACTACCTCTTTCGCATCTTATTAAATTCCAGGGGGCCCAAGCGTGGAGATGAGGAGAGTGGATTTGACTAATTGGGCCCTCCGGACTTCACCGAAAGTCACGGCAAGGGTTAAATATTAATTCTATCAGGATGTTTGACCCGATCAGAGACCGGGAAATCAAAATTAGCCTTTGCCCCCCCCTCCCGCATCCTGGACTAGCTTCTACGAATCATCAGAAAATCTTAGAGTGTGATTGGGCCAATTTTTCCGAAAATGTTTCCACACTTTTGCCCTCGTAGCTCAGCGGACGAACGTCGGAATTTAGATGTCAACGTCTCAGGTTCAATTCCTCGTTACTCCTTTTCATTTTATTGTGGTTCAAGATAGTATAATGTAATAATACAAAAAGAAAAACTAATAGCAGTATTATGCAACTGGATTTTTCCAAACCTAATATTAAATTTATGTTATTTATATCGTCTCAGGTTCAATTCCTCGTTACTCCTTTTCATTTTATTGTGGTTCAAGATAGTATAATGTAATAATACAAAAAGAAAAACTAATACCAGTAATATGCAACTGGATTTTTCCAAACCTAATATTAAATTTATGTTATTTATATCGCTAAAGAACGATTACAATATAAATAACTTGAATATTATTTATACAATATCACTAAAGAACGATAACAGAATATAAATGATAAATATCGGTTTGTTTAATTAATATAAGATATTATGTAATACGTATTTAATTATCTAAATAAAATAACCTGTTTTACAAAGAAAGATGGTTATTTGTGTTATAATAATTACTTACATAAAATACAGATTATTTATATTGCAAAAGAACAATAACAATATAAATAACTTGAATATTGTTTTATAAATCTAATGAAGGGAAACAGAATATAAATGATAACTTGAATATTATTTAAATCGCTAAAGAACGATAACAATATAAAAAACGTGAATATTATTAATATCGGAATTTCACAGATTTATTACAGATGTATTTAAGAAATTGTAGAAGAATAGTAATTAGTAACAGTGTCCTATTTATTCTTCTTGGAGCCAAATATGTAACTTTTAAAAGTGTGGTTACTATGTTGAAGTGTATGTGTTGCAACGGATGCTTGATTTGTTATGTATGTGAGTCAGTTATGGGATGCTTGATGTCGTCGCAATGTCGTAATTATAGTTTGATTGTGTCTGTGTGACTATTGTGTATTAATTTCTGATGTATGGTACGGAAAGCTGCATATTTGTGTTATAGAAGTGTTACGTATGTGTGTTGTTAATGTTTTTGTATGTTTCAAATTTATACCTGATATTTGTTTTGCAATCGCAATGCCTAATTTACGGATTTTTTATGTTTTGTTTCCATCGCGTAAGCTAATTTAATTTTCTTTTCCATTTCTCTTTATGCTTATGTTTTTTGTGTATAAAACTATAGCCCTAACATACATATGTAAAATAGGGCTAACCCCATTGGAGATACAATAATAATTATAATTCATATCGTTATAAAACGATAACAGAATACAAATGATGACTCGAATTGTATTCATATCTCTAAAGAACGATAACGAAATATAAATAACGTGATATCCATAAAGAACGATAACTGGATATAAATGATAATTTGAATATCATTTACATCGCTAAAGAACGATTAAAAAATAAAATGAAAACTTGAAGAAGGCCCGAACCCACAATGTTTGAATCATTAAACAAGCACTCTACCGCTGGTCTACGAGGCGTAGATATGGAATACTTTCATAGTTCCGGAACTGCTTGTACAAGCACATGCATCGTGTAACATCGCCGCGACCCGAAGTGGACTTTGAAAATATTCGCTGTTCACGAGTGCGGCCACTTTTTTTTTTTAACAACTGTACATCTATTATCAGACAGTACATCTCACTTGACGATATGTGTCGGAGGAAGAATAATTGTTTATATACATCTGAAGTCTGATTAGTGTAATATGTAGCTAGTCAGTGATATATGCAATGGAGGGTGAAAGGAACTGGCCAGCTTACCCCATTATCTCCTGGCCTAGTTGTCTCATAAGCGGTGCCTTCTTAGTATCGCTTTTTGAGGTTCAGATCTGTCTTCCGACAGTTGACTAAATAACAACAATAATTCCTTAGTTGCAAATCACATACTATCATTAGGCCTATATAAATGCATTTGAAGTTATTTACAACAAAAGGTCGAGATTTTACAGTGCATATATGTATGGATATTTAAGGGGTTAATGCGTATTTCACCTTTCAGCGCATACAAATAAATATTTTCTTATTTTTTTAGCTATGTGGTGCTTTAGCCAAGATTAAGGATACGGAAAATCTGAAAAATGGAATACAGAAGAAACTCAGACATCGAAACTCATTACAGTAGTTTCTATTTTATTTACTGTAATCTGACAATATGCAGATAGTGAACTGTTGTTGGTGAATCATTTTGGACAAATCCTTGGCAATTAACAAAGCACTCAATTAAGTGCATTGCTGACTCTGTGCTAATTTACAATATTGGGATGTTATGATGAATGAAAATTGTGATTAAAAGAACAGTTATTCAAAACAAGAAGCCATCTTATTGTCTACTCCACAGTGCATAAGATTTTGTCACAAGAACGCTGTAATATGATTGGAGCAAAAGTTGCAGAAAGTGTTCATAGGCTTCTTTGCACTCGCTAAACTCGAATTTCGCCACCTGTTAACAATAATATAGGCACGATAATGTAATTTTCTGTTTTTTACTTACCAACGTGGCAAATCAGAATATTCCACTTTATTATAGTGACAGGTCTTAGAGACTTTAGTGTATAAAGTGCATTGTATTTTAGAACAGCTTAGCTACAAGACATTATTAATTTTTAATTTCTTTTATCAACGATGCCTAACGACAAATACTCAAGAAGTTTACTGCTTAAGCAGTGGGTTGAAGGACACGAAACTTTAGCAACTGATGGTGTGTCAATTTTGTTATGTATAGCAGGAAGACCATCAATAATAGTAAATTGCTATTTTTTTAATTATGAGAGTCTATATTTTGTTATTTTAGTGCATATTATATCGTGATTTTTAAATGCATACGTGCATGCATATTTTACCGTTTTTAGTGCATATGAATCCGTCCTCTAATTATAATTCTGGAGATTGAAGGTGTTAACAGAATACGTTCCACAGAACTGCTGTACATGAACAAAATTCAGAGATTGATATAGTTATACAAGCAAAAATTGAGTAAAATACTACAGTTTTTTAAATAATTGTTATTTACCAGAGCTTCTCAAATCAGAGGCTACCATTAGACAAAGCATACATAACAAAAAAGAACAAACAAACAGGCAATGAAAGATAAGAGTAAGAAAAAAGACAAGTAAACAAACAATGGAAGTTAACAGAATAGGAATATAAAATAAGTTAATAATATAAGATTTAGAAGTTGCACTAAATGAATATTATAGTAAGCAAGAAAATGTAAACTAAATTATATAATAATACAAATTGAAGACCTGAGAATAAGTGGATAAAGGCCATTTTTTATGAAATTGAGATCTTAATGCGAAACGCAACTATAGCTCTTACTCCATCTATTGGTGTGAAATGGTAGTCAAATACTTCATACAAAGAGAACTAGACAGCTCTGAATATTATAAATTTTTAGATTTTCACTTTTATTGAGAAGGAGATGTGGACAAAGATCAGACTTATCCTGTTCTCACTATCAACGTAACACATATGCTCGTTCCTGATACTTTTGTTGCATGTGAATGAAATTAATCTAGATTTAGCTGGAAAGTTGTACGATTCGCCATTGCAAATAAGTCAGAAAAAAATTGGTGATAATTTTAAGCTTGAGAAGTTCATTCTTCTAATGTATAAACAGTGGTATGATCATATTCGTGAAGTAGGTGGGGATGGTAAAAAAGAGGAGATATGGACTCAGAGTGACAATATTAGCTTATGAATATGATATGTTTCCTGACAGCAGACATTAATATTTTGGTAAATAGTATTTATGTTTATACATAAACAGGTTGTCTTGAAGTAATTTGAGTTCTTTCTTTGAGTGTGAGAACTGGATACTTTTATTGCTTATTTTTTTTTTTATAAATAATATAAAGCGACTTAGTTAAGTTTTTACTACAATGACATGAAATGATTATTTTCTTTATGGTAAAACACATTTTGAAGTAAGGTTATTAAGGTAGATAGTGTTTTACGTTCACATTTTTGCCATCTTGTATAGAAAGAAATCCAGAATTTTGATTGAGAGTTAAAACTGGATAACCCCATTGTCATTTTTTTATTAATAATTCATTGGAGATTCAATTAATACTTACTTTAATGGTATATAATGTTTAAAAAATCCGACATTTTTCAGTGACTATTAAGACATTTACTGAATGATGAAAAAAATGATGAAAATAGTTTTTCTCGATTATCTCAAAACTACTGTCTGGTCTTTATCCACTTATCATTCTTAGGTCTTCAATTGAGAACCACATGTTAAAAAATGGAGAACTACAACACTTATCAGGAATACATTACACTTATGAGTAATGGAAGGAAATAAAGATTCGTGCAACTCTTATTATGTAATTTGGAAGAAAACCATCCATTTTACTTAACTGCAAAGGGATAAATCAAATTTTATCAGTTCCTCTAATGATCAGAATAAACATCAGAATCGTGCGGATAGTGATTATGGGGCTAAACAATGTTAACCTTTTAGGGGGAATTTTCTTTTCCGTGAAAAGTATACTAATTTGAAACTAATATGGTATTAGAATTATTTGTTGTACTATACTCAATAAATTATCTGTAAAAATCTGCATAGTTATATTAACTTACTTCAACTCTGTACAACCCATGAAGGCCCGGGAGACATAGGCCTAGAGCTCGTCCATCTTTCCGTAGAGGTGGTGTGGTCGGCACCACGCTTAGACCACCTGTTACCACCGGAAAAGACCCGATACTCAATTTGACTTGAGGTTAAATGGACCTCGAGGGCTGTTTCGGAACTTCGGTAATGAGAAAAATTCCGTCAACGTCCGGATATGAACCGAACACCTTCTAGTCCGCAGCCAGTTGCTCTACCAACTGGGCCATTCAAGAAGTGAATGTGGGACATTTTCTCGGAGTACTTCAGCTTCACCATGACATTGTTTCTATCATTACAATACTGCCATTTCAGTGACTCCAAATAGCTACTGCGGAAGGTAAAGAATTATTTATTAACAAACCAACAATCTTCAGAAGACGAAATGACGTGCATTCGCCTGCATTACAATAAAGGTTACGCCGAGCATACTGTTGGTTTACTTACAAGCCAACAACTTGTAATTGCTCCGTGCCACTTAATTTATTGGCGCGATGTCTGATTACGAGGTAGTGTGCGGAGTGTATGATCCCAGTCACCCGACCCCCAATTACAACCGGCATAACAAGTAGAGAGCGAGCGAGCGAGCAGATGACGCTCTGCAGATCGATGCAATTACTGTTACAGGTGAAACTTCATGTTCCCGATAACATGCATGCACGTGGGCTCAACTGTTGGGGGCACGCAAATAAAAATCTATCACGCTTGACTGGATTTACGCTTATAAATTGGCTTTCTCTGACAGCTCTTTCAATACTAATGCAGTAATGTGAATGGCATTTTAATTAAAATAATAAAAATGTGTTTGCTTGTTTGCTTTGTACAAAGCAGGATTAATTTTACGGAGTTTAAAGCTGCACCTTGGTGTTGCCATTCGGAATCCTTTGCCTTAATAAATCCAGATTCAATGGTGTGTTTTATTTAATAATTAATCATTTCTTTATTCTTCTAAGAGGAAGGTGAGTCCACTACAATGCGACCATTCCACATGGGAACTAATCAGAGCCTTCTTCAGTTACAAGTCGGAACATGGGTAGGTTTGGCAACGCTGAGTGAAGGTGGGAGATTCTAAAGTGCTATTGATGTAATTGTGCTTGCTCATTGCTTTCGTTGTACGTAACGTGTATTTTTTAAATATTACTTTATGCACAAAGGTAAGATCAAGATTCAGAATAGTGATGTAAATTATTACGGATTCGAAAAGTGTTTTATTGCGATCAATTAGCTATACGGCGTAAATAGGCTACTTACATACAAAGACTGCCCCTTAAAATAATTACAAAAAAAAAAAACATGTTTTTTATTGATAGTACAAAGGTAAATAAATAAAAAAGGAAAGATATTCCTTGCACTGAATATAATAAAATCAACAATGCAATAAAGACGTAAGTTCGTACGCAGCATTCTGAATTTCCATTCAATTAACAAATTTGTGGATAGCAAATTGACAATGTTTTGTGACTATGGTGTTTCACCTGTAGCGTGAAAGGTCTAGGATACATTTTAATATTATCTTATGCAATTATCTATCGTGATTTTCTATAAATATTTTAGATACCCAGGAAACCAGTTTTAGTTTGAACCTTGCCAGTCATCATAACAATACTGTTAGCCTAAATTATTTGTTATAAGCTTTTTTAAAATATAATTTTCAATAAATACAACTACAGAAAACAAGCTAAGAATGTAAATTAAGCAAATAAAATTAAAATGTAACACAGGAAACTGACATATAATAAAGTATGAGGATGTAAATACAGTTAGACCAAGTATAAAGATCTATGAAAAAATGAAGAAACATACCTTCAACATGTAACAAAACACATAATTATCTATTAAGTATGTGCCAATTAACGTAAACTCAGTGAACTTTAAATCCTTTAAATAGGGGAGAGTTGCCTAATTTGTACCATTTTACACATTTTATTTTTTTCTAATTTTAACTGACAACTGTTGAATTATTTCAATAGCGACATCTTAATTCCTGGTATGTTGGAAGGATTTTCCTAGAAAGGAAAGTTTATTTCAAGTTAACATAAAGTCATTGGGTTCAGTTTTCTAAATGTCTGCAATGAGTACAAATTAGGCAACTGGTTTCCTAAATTGTACCATTGGGTTCCTAAATTGTACCACATACATCAGGGCATCTAAGTTCTTGCTGTGGATGGTGTGTCCATCAAGCAACAGCAATACTGGCCTTTCTTTGGTAGGATGGACGGAGGAAATGAAATTTTTCATCCATTTGACGAACAATTAGTAGTTAATGTAGCCAGTTTCTCAAACTGTAATAATAATGCCCGGTGGAACACCAACAGACAGATCATTACTCAACCGGTGCCTCTCGAAAATAATCATGGGTGGAACATATTGACCAGATGCACTGGCACAACATACCATCGTTGTATTCACTCCTCTTTCTCCGCTCGATATCACACCCACTTGTTTCTTGCCTTTCCTAGCTACGATTTTCTGTGTCTTCTTCTGCACTGCGGAGAAGCCACTTTCATCCACAGTGAAAATTCTCGTGGATTCTAATTTGTATCTCTCACTAATGTTTTCCAGCATATCGAAGAATTCATACATGCCTCTTCAGATATGCTATGCATAATACCATTTCCTTACTGCTTGGTCCTTTTCACGATCGAAATTATGTGGCAGTCCATTTCTCTGAGCTATATCAAAAGCAAGTTTCCTACCATCTGTTGAAGTTAATCCAAACATCATTTCTTTAAACTTTAGAATGTGATTTTGAAGTTCATTTTCAATTTCTGCAGAAAATACTGTGGCTCTTTCAAACGATTTCACATCTCCATTAGCAACCTACGCTTTTGTTTTTCGATGTCTTAGCATTGTAGGCCTAGGAACATTGTACATTCGGGCACATTCATTTATTCCATGATCGCCATTCATATATGCAACAACAGCAAGACTTTGTGCATCCTGTGACCATGTCCCGTATTGAAGCTTCTTTGCCAATCTGGAATTAATGTAAAATTCAATTATAATTTGTTACAAAGGAAGAAACTTAAAAACGCCAGAATATGAAATGTGGAAATTATTCGATTAAATTCTAAGTGCTTAATTCAATGTGTTTATGCTATTTTTTTTTGTCACAGCAATTTTTATTATTTGTAATGCACGTCTGACATGACTATTTTAAATTCGGAATTGAATGTGTTTTATTTCCTAAATATAAAAATTACAGTATTATATTCATATTGAAATGATTAGAAGTTAATAAATTATAATTGCTGGTTTAAATTAGGTATGTTTTTCTTCATACATTACTATAATTTCAAACATTTATAATAAAAGTTCCTATATTGTACCAGTACATTATAGGAAACTGAAGCCGGTACAAAATACGCAACCTCGTCATGTTTTCTTTGTTAAATTCTTGCTGCTTAACGGTTTCTAAGATAAGTCTGTAACTTAATGACAATTACAATATATAAATGTAGTTTTAAATAATATATAGCATTGTGGACTTCCACTTACCTTTCGGAAGTATTTGTTGTAGCCATATAGCGCAAAAACTAGATTGAAACTACATAAAACAAGTTTTTTCACTTCACATCTGCACAACACAACCCGCAGGCTTCGTCTCTCATAAAATGGCATGTTTGTAGATATAGTTCACAATGTTTGACGTAGATTACAACACTTATCAAGGAACTAATTTTCAAGACGGTGGTACAATTTAGGCAACGGTACAAATTACGCAACTCTCCCCTACGAAGTGAAAAGAAACATGTTTATAACTATTTTATTACAAAAGGAATAATATTAATAAACAAACTCTGAAAGCCAACAAAGTGAGTGTATCTACATATTATAGGTAGTTCTAACGTATAGTAGGCATTCCGAATCTTCAACAAAACTGCAGCATTTATGGGATAACAAAACAGCTGTTTACAATGAAATTGAAAATCAACGGCATAATATTATTGATATAGCAGGCGAGACCCAACAATTTGGTTAGAATTCTGATACACCACAAACCAAAATAAGACTATAAAAATGTGGTTTATACAATATTTAATATTTAGAAGAATAGTCAATCACTTTGTCATTATTAATAAGAGTAAAAATTGCCAAAGACTGCAGCCATATTTTCATTTATTGTCTTGTTTTTATCGCCAACACGCACTTAGTTTATTAGCCTACATCAAAAATTAACGTTTGGTACGACCGCGAACATAATTCCATCGACATACACTTATATTGTAACAATAATTTACATTGAAAATCGACATTAGCACAAACACATGTTCTGTATCGTAGGCCTTCGCTTGACAGTTAATTACAGTGTTGCCGACGTATGGCTCCGGCTTGTAACTGAAGAAGGTTCTGAAACTATTCATTATGCTGGCTTTCTTAGCTAGGCGCATCTATCCAACACCAGCTGACTACACTAAGGTCTGCTGTAGAGTTGGATCGATACGTGAACAAATCGTTCGAACGACTAGTAATAAAGAATCGATTCATAGTATGAACGAATCGTTGTTCAAGATAATTGTAACGAATCGTCATAGTATCGTAACCAACAATACGATTCGAATCAATTTACTTGGTAGAGATAGTCTGTCAGCGAGTATTTCCCAACTCTGCCGAATGCCCTCGAGCGAGCAGAGAGAAAGGATTTACGTTATTTTAACAAGGTTGAGTTCAATAGCTGATGATATAGATGACACTAATACGCAGCGAAGATTTCTAACCATTATGAACCAAAATACTGTATATACGGGGTGATTCACGAGGAGTTACCGCCACTTACGGATCGTATTTCCAAAGACATTTTGAGCAAAAAATGTCATACAAACATGGGTTCTATTATACGAGTATTACCAATATTTTCAGAGTTACACTAACTTGAAGTTGTTTTAAAAATAGGCTACCATTATTCTCTAGTTTTAAGGGTAAAAAATATTACAGATAAAGAATTAACTATTCAGGATTATCATTTCTTTAGTTAGCTAATATTCTGAAATAAAAAAATTATTGTGGTTTTGCATCTAAAAGGCTTATCAATTGCTAAGTGAAATGTGTTCTCTAAATTATCATAATGTGTATGACAGTGTTACTTAGATGAACTTTTTCGGCAAATGTTTTGCCATCTTCAGATCATTTTGGTATAAATGTAACAATATATGAACACGTTACTGGATAAGAATACAAACAATGTCAAAATGTTTGTTAAACCAGATATTTTCTGTAACTTTCTGTAGTTTTAGTTTAGTGTTCATAAATTGGTTAAATAATTTTAACGCTTTATTCACTAAGGAAACTCAGAGGTGGAACTTAAACTGAGAAGGATTTAATCCGGCATCGGAACAGGAATCTGGTGTGGCTTAGTGGATAAAGCGTCAACACGTAGAGCTGAAAACCCGGGTTCGAGTCCCGGTGCCGGAGAGAATTTTTCTCTGCTCCACCCATCCTTCATCATATAACGCAGAATTCCTGCATGAATATATCATAAGTACTTCGGTACATCTTAATAATATGATATGCGTAAAATAATCACTTAGTGATTTAAGACAGCGCTCAGTCCGTCGGATCCCGGCCACTTAGTCACTCGTAATGAGTGCACCTCTGCACATTATGTGTTGGATATTGTGCCACTGTCACTCCTCTGTGACACAGTGCATGAGGGTTGGCCACAAAAGGGAAACTGAGAGGTGGAATTTAAACTGAGAAGAATTCAATCCGGCATTAGGACAGGAATCTGGTGTGGCATAGTGGATAAAGCGTCAGCACGTAGAGCTGAAAACCTGGGTTCGAGTCCCGGTGCCGGAAACAATTTTTTGCGCTCCACTCATCCCTCATCATTTAATATGTTTTCATAAAAGGTAAGATCAACATAACGTTCTCTTCTTACCTCCAACCGGCGCATTATTTTTGCTGACTATTGATCTAAATCATCACCATTCACCACTGATTCTTTTTCCACCCGTGCGAGAAAGCATTCGGATCACGCCAGTAAACAGGTTCACTATGACCGTTTATAATGCCGGTAAGTTGCATATGTCGTGATATGTACTTAAGAATTATGTTCATTTTAATTGTCCTTTGTAAGTAAATAGAATGAAATTCAGTAGGAAAGTGAAATATAGAAATTTATAACTTTGTTACAAGAATTGTCAATAAATATTATTATTTACACAGGACAAAGGAAAAAAAAAACATGCTTTATGAGTACTCGTGCACATACATTCAGAGTTCCGTGTTATAGATTGTTTTTACAAAACCAGTTAAACCGGATTGAATTCTCAACCAAAGTGAAACAAGATCGTTGTCTAACGTTCAAAATAGCATGAAAGAGTGTTACTACTGTATTTCTGAATTTCGTATACAAGTTCATTTTTCACATAAAGACAAAATTGGCCTGACCTAATGCATGTTATTATTGATTCTACATGCATAACGGTGATCGAGATATAAATGATGAGGTTATCTGACATTTTTTTAATTATGTTTTATTAAAAGACGCTCTCAACTGCCGAGGTTATATCAGCGTCGCTGGTGTGCCGGAATTTTGTCTCGCAGGAGTTCTGTTATATCCCAGTAAATCTACTGACATGAGCCAGTCGCATTTAAGCACACTTAAATGCCATCGACCTGGGCCGGGATCGAATCCGGAACCTCGGACACAGAAGGTCATGGTTATGCATAATGGTCAATATAACTCAAATAGATTGTGATATTATAGAACAATGTAGAAACGTTTAAAATTTATATCCTTCGGTTATGATTAGACTGAGATGAACCTTGCAATGAAGTTAACGTCAGTTATATTTGAATTTGTTAAATTTTATATTTTTATGTTTTAATGGTACAGTAAATTATTAATACAATTAAAATGTCATTAAATGCATATTATTGAAGGGGAAAATTGTACATCCTATTGAATTATGACAACTGCATGAAAGAGTCCACGTAAGAGGGATGAACTATTTCGCGTAATTTTAGCACCAAGCCACAATTGTCTTACAAAATATATATTATTATATTTTCTTTTTACTTGATTATTTAACGACACTGTATCAACTAATAGGTTATTTAGTGTCGATGGAATTGGTGATAGAGAGATGAGGCCGAGAATTCGCCATAGATTACCTTACAGTTCGGGAAAACCTCGGAAAAACACCATCAGGTAATAAGCCCAAGCAAGACTCGAACCCACGCCCGAGTCCAACTCCGGATCGGCAAGCAAGCGCCTCAATCGACTGAGCTACGCCGGTAGCTAAATTATTAGATCTTAAAACATGAATTGATCTGCAAAATTAACGTACTGGTATCAGTTAGGAAAGTTGCAGTGAACCAACTGTTACGATATACCTAGTACATATATATTGACGTAAATACGTTTCTGTTCTTAAGTTATTATTTTCTTAATTGGTCATTTATCCTCCCCTAGTATACCAATGCCAGTAGGGGAACGGATGATTCTATGGACATACACGCTAGACATCTTCTAGCCTGGGGTTAGCGGAGGGTAGGGGCATCCACTGAGACAGGATAGATTATAATAAGGGAAAACCATCCATTTCCGAGGCGAGTTTCGAACCTACGGACCGCGCCGCCTAAAGGGAGCGCGCCTTAGACCGTGTAGCTATTTGGAGCGACATTACGTTAATTTAAGGGAATAATTTGTTGTCAAGGACAGCCATGATACTATCTCTACATAGAAAGTTGCAACACTCAAGCTATTATCGTTAACTCGCTGCAAGCGCCTTTATTTGTAAAATTGTAGCCTATGTCTGCAATTTTCAAATTGTTTCCCAACCTAGAATCTAATTACGTATATTTTGAGGGGTCATGGTTTCTTACGTATTTTGTACACTGTCTATCTAGATCCATCTCTAATATTTAATGGTACGCGTTTAAACGCGATTGAACCTGCAGTTGTTTTTGCGCGTCGTAATATTACAGAGCCAACAAATGTTTAACTGTAATAAAAGTTAGGTTGTAAAATTGATAGTTTCTCTTTTTTTTTCCAGTTCTTTAATATCTGTGGTCATATCGCGTGTTAGAATACTTGGGTACATCAATTGGTAGTTTTTACAAGTATTGTTGAGTTCCTGTTTCTATTGCCGTGTGTTATAGTTGGCTTGTGTTCATGTAACTGACATTATATTTTGATTAATGTTTATGATATTGGTGATTGAGGCGGTGATGAATCATGGTATGTAAATTTCCAACCTGACAATTGCCTTTGTGTCTGAGGGAAACCATGAAAATAATTCAAATTTGCCGGTCATGGCATTTGAAAACGGGAGCTTCTGTATTCGAGACTCACACGTTACCGTTTGAGCCAACTCGCTCGGTAACTTTCTTTTAAGTCTGTATTTTGTGATAATTTTGCATTTTAGTTTTTATTGCCCTTTTCTTACCATTTTTAACTTACAGCTAATTGTTCAACAGTTTAACAGATAGTTGCTTGTGATGTAGGATGTATCCGCTTCAGTGCAATTGACAGTTGAAGATAGTACAGTGTTGGATCTTACACATTTTCTGGCTTAGAGTTTCTTTTGTATGGCCCTTGAGTATAAACGTATTTGCATCAAAAATAGAGAAAAATAGAAACTTAAAATTTTCACTAAAATCTAAGTAAGACCTAAAGAACTGTATCGCGAATTGGAAGCTCTTTCAAGCGATAGCTCTAGGATATAAAAATAAATGCAGAAATTATTAATATTCAAACCTAATATAACCCCGGACGTTAGAGAAACAGAGTTGAAACGGGACCTAAGTTATATAACAAGAAAGTTATTTCTTTTACTGAGAAATAGATTATAAGATATTCAATTTTGTGTTGAGATTGAAGTTCTTCGATTTTTCGGCACTACTATTAGGTAGGTTTCTCATGGTCTTATCGCTCTAGAATGTGTGATAAATATTAATCTCAACATACGGTAATATAACCTAAGGGCCCATTCACAATGAAAAGTAAACGCAACGCGAACACAAAAGCTTGCGGTCAAATTATTTAAAGGATTCCATTCATAAACATAAACATTAACATAAACATTAACAATAACGTTAGACGCTAACGCGAGAGTTTGCAAAATCCAAGCTTTTCTGTTCACGTTTACGTGATTTCTGAAAAAAGAAAAAAAATACACACACAATCGCACTGCACAGGAACAAAAGAAGAACACGCCAAAATGGATTCCTTTGATAAGAAATTGATCATTTTGTTTCAGAATCATCTTTGTCTTTGTATCAAAACACACAAATCTTATGAAATGAAATATGATGGTAGGTTTTAATTATAATATTAATAATATAGTACCTTTTCACGTTATGGTTATGTGAAGAATGAACTTTGTAGGTATATTATGCGTATAAGTTATTTTATTTTCTTTTCTTTTCTTTTCTTTTCATGTGTGGAATAAACGCATATTTACAGCATCAAAATAATGTAGTACACCACACATGCACAAACTAATAACATTCGTAGGAACATAAATAATTGCTCTGCTACATCGTCATTCACCGTCGAAGCATACAATTTTATTTGACATACTTTTCAATTATTGTTTTGTTTTGACCTTAGCGTTCTGTTGGCATTGTGAATGGTAAAGCGAAACTTACGTTCATGTCATACATTTGTACTCGCGTTATTGTTAACATTTTCATTGTGAATGGATCTTAAAGGCTGGTACACAATAAACCTGAAACGGAAACGAGAGCGAGAACGAGAACTGATATATTTTTAAAATAAATGTATTTAAATGTATTCACAATTCACTTTCACGTTCCCGTTCCTATTCCTATTCTCGGGCTCCGGCAAACTTCTCGTTAATTGTGAATGCTCACATTTAAATACATTTGTTTTATCAATATTTCCGTTCTCGTTCTTGTTGTCGTTTCCGTTCCCGGTTTATTGTGAACCGGCCTCGTAAGCAAACACCATAGAGGCTAAGAACGTGCTACGCTGATTAAAAAGAGGCTTCTTTTTTATGTTTTCATATCCGGCTTTGCCCCGGTAAAATGTGGTAGACTACTTCGTTGATTTAGAAGGGAATGGCAACGACCTCCTTCATCACCGATACATTTATTTTCAGTATATGGGCATGTTGACAGGACAGTAAGCCTGATGAGCAGTGTGATGTGATGTGATTCAGCTGAGGCGTGCTGTAAGCATAGACAGTTGGGGAGTAGCGTGACAGGAAATTAAACGACTTTGCATGTTTGACAAGGTGTCAGTTTTCTCTCCTTTTCTCTCTAACCGTTTTATATCTTTTTGTTTCTAAAACCGACAATTGTTTGCAATTCTTTTCCGTACACGCTGGCGTAATAATATACACATTTCTCTTATTAACAGCTGGTTTAGGATATAAATTACTACGGACTTCTGTGCGTAAATACAATGTAATGGAAAGAGAAGACGAAAAACAGTGTGGAACACAGATACATGAAGCGACGTGGAGTTTAGTTTGTTTGTTCTGTAGCGTCAATGTTGTTAGGTGGAGGGAAATTTCCAGAAAAACGATAAATTCATATTCTTAAAAGCAAAAGGAAAATGTTGCTAAAAACTCGAAGTTTATATTGAATGACTAAGGGCAAACCATTACTTTACGATGATGATGATGACGATATTCAAAACTTTGAATAAGAAATGTTAGCTAAGATATATTGTCCTAGTTCAGAATCTGGGAAGTATTAAGGCTGGTTCACAATAAACCGGGAACGAGAACCGGAATGAAAACGAGAAGCAGAGGACGTGAATATAAAAATTTTTTGATTCACAATAAACCGAGAACGTAGAGCACTATGCATATCGATATGTATGTCGATAACGATATGTAAAGTCGATATTACGCATTCTGATGTTATTTGTGTATAATTTACCAATGGCGTTCTCTCATGAATACAAGGCAGGCAACATAAAAACAGGTTAACCAACTTCGAAATTTCAACTGAAACATTTCATTACATTACGGTACTGTAAATATGCCCATGCATCTTTATTATCACAACCTATTTTAAGTCTACCATAACGTAAAATAATTAGAGAAGAAACATTTGTAATAGAACAAAAATGAACACAACAGTAGTTATTGAATTGAAGCATGAATATGTAGTGTGTAATACAACCAATACAGTAATAACATATGATTCACTTACGATCGATGTGGCTATTGAAAGCCACGTATTCTCCTTCATTTTCTCATATTTATACGAGGTGCGCCGCTTATCGTAAACGTGAGGATTTCAATATTAGAATCTCATCAAATAAAACTTGCTCCATGATGCACAGCACAGAACAAAATAATGCACAGGTTATGTCACGGTCTTCTTGCTACAAAATATACGACGACAAATAGCTTTTAGATGGCAATAGAATGAATCTAGTGGGCTGTGATCGGAAACGTGAATGCCAAAGTTTAAACTTGGCCAACTCTTCGTTCCCGATCCCGGGCTCCGACAAGCTTTTCGTTAATTGTGAATGCTCACATTTAAATGTACACATTTTAACAATTATACCGTTTTCGTTTTCGTTCCGATTCTCGTTTCCGGTTTATTGTGAACCAGCCTTTACTTGTAGCTCCGTTTCGCTAGACTCGACTATCCTGACTTCTGTTTGTCACTTAGTACAGTTACGTCAAGCTCGACCACTGGTAGCAGCTGCCACAGGTTTACCAAGAGCTCGGACCCAGAGCATCTCGTGGTCCGAGCTGCTAGCACAGTGCTTTGACAGGCGGAGACGTAAGAACTTTAAGGCCAAGAAAAGACTGTGTCTAAATCCATAAATATGATCCGTGCTGAATCCTCCACTTTAAGTAGATTTTTAAATGCACGTACTGCATAATTGGAGAATATGTTCTTATTTAGGCTGGCAGCAAATTATATACAATACTTAGAATGTAAACAGTACTTCTTTGTAAGAAGGTACAATATAAAACAACGGTTGAAACAGCAAGCGAACTATGAAGGATTTGATGGAGAACGAGTAGTTCTAGTAAAATGTCTAAAAGTGAACAAATGTGATGTAAGTAGTTCACTCACGCTGTGCGATATTACAGTTATTTGTTTAGCAAGTTAAATACCATTTACCGTATTTGCACAGTTTTAAAGCTAATGGAATTTACTGATAATACATGTAGCCCTATTTACTGTTGTACAATCATAAGAGGAAATTAAAAAATGTGTTTCATAGAATTATAGTTAATATGTAAAAACGTCGTATCAGTATTAGATAATATTAATGACCGGGACCTGCATTTCGATGAGCCAAGGAAATATAAAACTGATAATTAAATTTATACTAGAGTTTGAAGGAAATGACCACAGATTTAAAGCGAGTGATATAAATAAACATGAATTATTCCGTAAGGGAAAAACATTTTTTATTACAATTACTTGCGTATTCTGTTAGGCCTAATGTTTATTATACATTCCTCTCTATGTACCGTATTTTCCGGGGCATAAGACGCCCTTTTTTCTTTAAAAATAAGTCTGAAAAGCATGGTGCATCTTATGCGTCGATACAAACTTTGTTAATGCATGAAAGCGTCATGGGATTCTGTGAAAACTGAGATAATAACCTGTCGATTAGCGCACTGTTCTTAAAGTGTTTTTTTATATGCGTATATTTTTTCGTAGAATATGGAGGGGTGTAGTGTTGATGCTGTGAGAACAAGTTATGAAGTTACTCAGACGGACAATTTGTTAAGGACTGCATTTTAACAACAGCAAAGAATGTATGTCCCAAAGAATCTTTCAAATTCGAGACCATATGCTTCTCGCTAAATACTGTAGCTAACCGTGCATAAGAAAAATTCCCTCGTCTTACATACGCACATGACAATGTGATCGGTCACAGAACACTGAATGCAGGTACGATAGAATTGTCATCTACCGTGCTCTGTGTACGTTTATGGTGGCTTTGAGTTTGACATAACTGAATATATAATATATGCCTAAAACAGCCGTGGTGAGAACGTGACTCGCAAGACATTGTGGCTCGCAGTGATAGCTGTGCTTGCTTCTAACCTCCGCCAATCCCCACCCTCTCACTCACTGGAGTCAAACTCCGTTCCATTTGTATTTGTCTCTGACCTGCGAATGGCATATATGTCTCTCTCGAAACCATGTACGAAAGTTCCAAGTAGGATGGGAGGACGGATTTTTTTGCTGTCAGTATGATGAGAATATTAAATGTATGATTTTGCAAATCTAGTCTTTCAGGTGAAGCTTCCTGTAAAGCAGATTTGAATAATTTAAAGGGAAAAATTGTTCCTGGGCCGGGTATCGATCCCGGGACCTCTGGTTGAACGTACCAGCGCTCTCCCAACTGAGCTACCAGGGAACTCCACCCGACACCGTCTCAACTTTTCCCTCCGGCCCCGGAACAATTTTTCCCTTGAAATTATTCAAATCTGCTTTACAGGAAGCTTCACCTGAAAGACTAGATTTGCATAATATATACGACACTGTGTACGTTAACAGAAAATCACAATTCTAAGTCACACAGAGTTTGTGTGCACTCGATGTGGGTCTCTGGCATTTCGTCAGCCCACGCGAGTTGTGTGGATATAAAGGGAAAAGTTGAGACGGTGTCGGGTGGAGTTCCCGGGTAGCTCAGTTGGGAGAGCGTTGGTACGTTCAACCAGAGGTCCCGGGATCGATACCCGGCCCCGGAACAATTTTTCCCTTGAAATTATTCAAATGTATGATTTGTTCACAAGTATTATGAGGAAAACGGTTGTATAACATAAAACGGCATTATACTACATGTTACTGATGAAACATTAAAAGGTTGAGTGTTATTGTTATTATCATCATCATCATCATCTCTGTACGTCAGCAGATGTACGAATAATGCGGTTAGCTCTTCAATTTGAACTCGCTGATTTACTATGTGATGTCAAATGAAAGCTAGATGTAAGGACTTGACAAATGTTGAACTTTCAAATCTTTGCCAAAAAATAAATAACCGAAGCTTCGTTCTTTCCCTTGCTCTGTTGAAGCCAAGTTCGCTACAACTTACGTTTGTGAAAAATTATTTTCAGCAATTAAAATAGTAAAAACCAAATTTAGATTACGACTGACAGACAAATACCTTCGTGATCAACTACGACTGACAGTAAGTGACATAACTCCTGATTTTGAAACTTTGTCGCAAAGACATTCTGAAGACAGTTAATTTTAGGTTGTGATGATGTTTTCTTGTTCATTTCTTTCTTCGTTACACGTACTAAACATAGTTTGTAGCCTTGTATTGTATAAAATTATATTTAAGTGCTTGACGTAAGGGAAATGAAAATCCGTTAATAAGTCAGACAGTTGCTTCACTTCCCTTTCGGGAGTCCGCCTCCCTCCATAGGTGCTATGCACGTTGCAGGTTACACAGTGGCTCGGCGCACGATTATATTTTCGCCACCGCTGGCCTAAAGTATACTGCGATTGTGACTGAATTTCACATGCCAAATGTCGTCCTTTCGATTTCACGATAATCTCATTATCACATCGAACAGTTCACAGAGTTTTTAATAAAATAAACTATTATTAGAAGTGATGAGAATTCGATTGCATCACGATGAACGACACTAAGGGTCCGTTCACACGGTGCTGGAATTTCTCGAAACGAGCATTTATTCAATCGATTTTATACGGACAGCAGTGTAAACGCTCTTCGATTTTTTCGCGTTCATAACTTAAATTTCATCATGCACGGGGAAAAAACCGAACCGTGTATGCATTTCCTTCCGGACAAAATCTACTCCAATAAATACCCGTTTCGAGAAATTTCCGCACCAGGTGAGCTGGCCCCAGCAAAAGTTTCTGATGTTTCTGTCGACCGACCAGAGGCAGGTCGTACCTGCTACCGCAGTTGCTGGTACCCGTGAACTCACGACGCTTCGGCAATTAAAACTTACCTTTTGAGTTGAGATTTATTTTTTTTTCAAAACTGGACACCCCTGTTTTATAACTAACGACTAAAGATGCCAATTCGATCGACCATTTCTCACGAGTTTCGTCTCCTCTAATCTGCAATACAGGTGAATCCCATAATGGTTAGATTATTTTTTTCTTCACTTCTGTTTGGTATTTCTAATAATAATATGTGTTTGGCTGCAGTGCTTTACAGTGTTTAATGACAACATTGACCTCCGGTCATAAGCCATCACTCACTTATCAAGATAAAATTTTTATATGTACATAGGTAGAGCTTGTTACATTATTATGCACAGAAACATTTAAAAATTTATTTTACATGTCTTTTGACTTATTTATTTTCCTCATTCGTTTTCCTCTTACTTTCAAAAAGCATGTTCCTAAGGATTTTATTATCTGTTCATTTGTAATTCTTTATATTTTGGCTAAATAATTTCATTACTAAAATTTAGCCACTCTCTTTTCACAAAACTTCGTTCACTCTAATCTGTCTTGACAAATGTTAAAATATATGCTTTATAGTTTCTATTTCGTCATATAATATACATCCGTCATTTTCTATATTACCCCTAAAACCTCTCAATTTCCACACTCCCAACCTAATTCATGCAAAATCAATTTGAGTAGCGTAATATCAAAGGCGGACATCTGACCTCAGATAGAAATTTAGATAGCTGTGGATTTGTATACAATTTTTCATGCTCTTTCCAGTTATAGTGAAACCATATGCAAACTCTAACACTACATTTATAAAATAAATTGTGTTAAATATTACAAAGAACACTGTGAAACAAAAAAATTGCCTCTAGATCAAAACTATGGAGACGACAGATGTCCGTCTTTGATATTAAACTACTCAATTCTAGCATTTTATCACATCGTTATATATGGTTCTTGACTCCATACAGTTTTAGCTTTCCTGTAATTTTGTAGTGAAGTTTTGTCATTCATGCAACTAAACATTTGTTGGGTTTCTATATCGTTACACCTTCGTCTTATAATATTCAAAACATTATTTTCACTTTCATGATTTTCTCTCCACAGTTGTCTCAGATCAATCTTGTCAAGTTCGTTTGGTACTTTTCTTATTCTTTAAGTAATCAGCAGTTTTGTGTACATGTCAAGAGAGAGAGAATGTAGGAACGAGAGATGGAGATCACCACATGAAAGCTGCATGGTTGGTGAACTCCCCGCCTCGAAATTAGCTGTGTCGGTATATAGTCTGTCATTAAGTGCAATGAAGGCACACAGTGACTCAGCTAAGAATAAGTTTCATTATGTGAAGTTTATTACATTGTGTTTCGCAAAGTTAACACATTCAATGCGTGAATGTGTGCACATTTTGAAAACGTACATACGGAAAAAGAAATCGCGTTGCAAAACAAGTGAAGACCTCAGACATAAATATTATGGTCGCCCAGTTCCGTGTAGAAAATATTGAATTTAGTGAACAGGTTTAATTTATTTTAGCAGGTTATTTGCGACGATTTATCGACATCTCTGGTTATTTAGCGTCTGATTGAGTTGAAGGTGATAATGCCGGTGAAATGAATCCGGAGTCCCGACACCGAAAGTTACCCAGCATTTTCTGGGTAACCCGGAAAAAACCTCAACCAGGTAACATGCCCCGACCGGGAATCGAACCCGGGTCACCTGGTTTCGCGACCAGACGCGCTAACCGTTACTCTACAGGTGTGGACAACAGGTTTAATGAAACAGGTTCTGTGAATTACACTAGTTACCAAATTTTAACTTTTTTATAACCTCTATAAAAATACGTGATTAAGAAGTAATTTGAGCTTCTAAATTGAAGAGTCCACTGCAAGAATGATGGATGTCACTTTCTTGTCGAAAGTGAACCAAGACTGTCAATGCATGTAGCTTAAGACATATAGAATGTACATAGAGAGTTATATGGCATTAACACTGATAGTCATTGTCCAGTAATGATCGGAAAATCACAGTTAAGCTTTGAGCGCTAAGCATTTCAAACTTTCAATTGCTTCTCCTGAAAAATGTATTCCAAATGGCATCCATCATTTTTGCAGTGGACTTTTCAATTAGAAAAAAAAAAAACATCCAAATTGTTCTATCAGGTCGCGCGAGGCGCGGGTGAGCACCCGCGGCGACTGACCATTTTGGGTATGGCCAAAAATGTCCAGGAAATATATCTCGCCACTCCCATAGCGCGCTGATTTTGGTGCCAAACGGAAGGTCTCGTGGGGTTTACGTGAACACGTCTGGCTTAAATCAACACTGACGCCACTTTGGGATAAAAAGTTAAATGTTTGTTTTTTAGAGTAAATCCTGAATTTTTTTTCAAGCAAAAGTATCAGTCGGTCACATGATCTGTACGTTGACGCTAAATCATTGGAACTACAAAAGACATAGCTGTCTTCTATCCTTTCTGCGACTTCCATAAAATGACAAAGCAAGAACAAAAACACATATTGGGGGCCCAAAGCTTATCCTGATCATCTAGCGGACAGCCAAAGTAGGGTTTGTAAGCTTTTTTGATAGTGAGTGTAATGTTTTTCTTTTGTGATTTCGGACTGAATTTTCTAGAAAAAAGTAATAATTATTCGGATAGTTTACACACCTGCGAACTTTAGGACTTGACATGATGTCGCGTGTTTACTTACGGCGAACCTCCGCTAAAAATTAATGAAAAGACGCATCACCATAATAAAATATTTTACTAGACAAAACTCATACTTGTTTACTCAAACATACTTTCTTTACAACTGCTTGACTGAAAAGATAGGGTATTGAGCTACGGGTTGAAGCTCAGATAACATTACTCTCTCTCTCTCTCTCTCTCTCTCTAAAAAAACCTAACCTATATTCATCATGGGTTTTCACCCTCGCATTTTCTCATAGAACAATACAAAAGTTTTACCAAAATATGTATTTTTTTTTAGTGATCAGTGGCGGTTTTTGGAGCTAAATAACGTGCACGAAAATATCTTACTTTTAAGTTTGTTTGCATTCATATGTAGCTTGTAACTCAAAACAGAGGCTAAGAAAGATTTTTTGGTGATATGTTCGAATCTAGCGTGTAAGAATTATGTAAAATCACATGTTTTCGTTCAGGTTACAAAATGGCTGTTGACTAGTGTTGTGTATCACACAAGATGGGCAACACTTTAACAGCTACTATATGGGGGGTAAGTATCGAATTTGATTAATACGTCATTGGCTAGAACCTACGTAAGTCTTAATTTGAAGAAGCGCTATGAGTTCGCTGGTGCAAGCAGGAGTCTGAGTCTATTTGGCCGGCAGAAACACCGAGAACTTTCGCTGGAACCTCAAATCACACGTAATAGATTGATCAGTCTAATGCACTTTCAAGACAACAACCTCTATAAATGTCACTATGCTGCCATATAGAGACTGCGAAAGAAGTCACGTTATAACCCTGATGAAATTGCATAGAACAGTGGTCGTCAGCACTCGTTCAAATGGGCAACGGTTAAGATCGCAATATGCACAGTCGTGCAGAAGGGAGAGTGAGGAAGCATATCCGACAGCAGCCACGGATGCACGCCAGTGCAATGTCTTATCCGCGGGCAAGAGACGCTAGCCCGAGGATGCACTGTGCTGATGACCGCTGCCATGGAGTAATAGTTTGCAGCAGTATCTCCTTCTAGAGGTCGTTACCAAAAATTCATTTTCGGTAGTGGAGGTCCTGATGGTTGTTCTCTTTTATATGTTGCCATTTCATAACATGGAAATGGCTGATCTGATAACTTATGTAATTATATGATCAGGGTTGGAGCTCACTGTATTATTAGTATTGCTACTTACAATGATACACGAAATGTAACGGCCTCAACGTTTATAACCTGACATTGAGCAAAAGGAAATCACTTCATATTATTACATATTAGTTCGAGCGCTTTTTATTGAACTGACGTTACCTTATTTTTGAAGCACCTGAGTTTTGCTATCGGCAATCTCAGTCGTGATATTTTTTTCATAAAGTCTCTCAGTGAGTGTAGATTGATTTAAAACATGCTTCCTTTGATACTTTCCCAGAGGAAAAATGATAAAATAATATACGGCGCAGGAGAGAGAATTACAATAACATTGAAATTATTTAATGGTAATCGGGGTCCCTGTATTTCTAGAGGACAAATAACCAAACGTCGGAGAGGGGAGTGCACTGTAGATTATAAGACAGAGTGAGAAAAATATCTCCTGTAAACCAGGCACTGGGTCTACAAGTAAGTTATATAGCACCAGTTCTGCAAATTTAAGGAACAAAAGTAAAATTCGTTCAATCACTATCAGAATTGTCTGCTCTCTTAAATTGATTGAAGATATTGGAAATTTAGTGAATAGTTTATTTAAAATATGGTAGGCTACTAAACATTCAATGCAAACCAGGCACTGGGTCTACAAGTAAGTTACATAGCACATATCCTGAAATTAATCACATGACTTACAGTTCACCTTATAGCATCGAGAAATATATAAAGTTATAATTGGAATTTGTAACTGTTATAGATTTTACAATACTGTCAAATTTATCGTTAAAATGTGAGAAATTGAATGACATTATTTTCAGACTACATAGTTCATAAGTAGCTATTTCATATGCTATCCTCGACGTACCAAATCTGGAATCGTATATTATGAATATTTGAAGAAAAATAACAGACAATGAATGGTGAGATGTGGATAAAGATGTAGAGAACTAGAGGTCGAAAATATTATGTTATAAACGTGAAGAAGATTTTACTGAGAATATTGATGACGGTGTAGTAAACATAGATGGTGTAATATGAGGATTTATCACTTATTTGCGTTTGACGTGAATTCATTTCTCTAAGGTACTAATTAAATTATTGAAGGGTCTGGAAACTTTTGGAAAATATAGCGGCTAACTTTCAAATATTAATAACATGAAATCATGTACACATGTTGCATAGTTACATGTTACGAAAGTTAATTTAAATAATTAAACCTCAGAAATGATTGAATATGTTAAACTGCAAACAATATTGCTCTAACGGACGTTGCCCTGTGGGGAATTCTGTGTACAAGAACACTGAACATCAGTGGTATCAGACAACAGGGAATTTATTGACACAGAGACAAAGGACAGAATGTTGAAGGAAATTGCTCAACTCTAATTTGCTTATGTCGAGGGGAACATTACCGACAGAACTGTTGACAAGGTGTTGGCTAATTACTACATTTATCTGTTGACAAAGAGCTACACGTCTTCTTGTGAGAAAGAACATCGCTAGGGTGACGAAATACTCGTAGCTTCTCTTCCCCTATGGCAATAAATTACAGCAGCGTATTTATGTTCAAGTGATTTATTCGTATGGATTTCATACTATTATCCTAGAAAGATCTTAAACGTTTGGGACATCAGCTCTGAAGTAGTGTTAGCTTTACAGTTACAAGATTTGAAACTTTCATGGTTCTTGAAGTGTTTTATCCTTGTTTTGGAATTAATATATTTGGAACACTATTTACTATCTTGACTTGACAATTTCGTATATTCATGAAATAACTAATAATGGATATAGATACAGAAAGGCCTATTGTACAATAAGCAACTACGCAGACAAATATTTCTGTTAAGGAAATAAAATTGAAAACCGAAATTACTTTGTGACTAGGCCTACTGTTTAGTTTACTGTGCTGGACACCAACATAAAACCTAACTGCATTCGAAGTAGTATTCATAAAATAAACTCATACATTCGTGAATGTTTAGAAATGACGGAGAAATAACTTAATGAATTAATATAAGTTTATATAATAAATGTGGCACATATAATTTAACCAATTGAATGAGTGAGTCTTAAGGGAATTGAGTAGTGATGCCTGTACGAATAAACATTTCAGTACAAATGTTTACTTAAATATTTCTTTAATGTTCTGAGTGGAGTAAAAATTGTCATTGTTATATAATAAACCATTCTGAATTCAGTGGTATAAAATACAACTAATTATTTTCTTATTCAAGTGCAGAAAAGGCCATAACTGATAACCTATTTTCCCACTTTGCTGTGCTAAATTTATCTCAAAATTCACTCATATTCATTGTACTTTTCTAAGTTTTGAAGTTTAGTAATGTATATTGTAAATTCTAAAGCAATATTTCATTAAATACTTCATCCTTAGTGAAACAGAATATATATATATATATATATATATATATATATATATATATATATATATACAGTATATTAAGATTAAAATTTTTTGCCATTTTTCATGTGTATATTTTTAATATATGTATTATATACACATACATAAACATTATATATAGTTATTATTTTATTAAGTGTGTGTTATTCATAAAACTGTAGGTATACTTTGTAAAACACAGACTGCAGAAAAAACTACAAAATTTTCATGTAAATAGATTCAGTAGTTTCAGAGAAAAATTAACTTAAGCTTGAAAATCCTAATTTACGGAAAATTGTATGATTTACATGCGCCACCATATATATAGTGACCATTTAAAGGCCTTACCTGCAGAGATACCCCAGAATTTTATATATTTTTTAAAGAACAGTTCTGTACTTTTTTAAACATAAAAATCTGTTTTTTTACTCCAATTCCCTACCAGTTCCCTTAAGAGAAAAAGAAGAGAATGATAAATAATTAATTTTGAAACGTTAGCTACTCAAGACGACAGAATAACTAACTTTTTCATTAGGAAAATATTTACTTTGTAAACTATTAAATTACATATTTCTAGTTTCTATTCTAGAGGGGAAACTCTGGTACCATAATGGGCAAAATGGTGATTTTTTGCATTTTTTCTTACGAAATAGTGCCCTTGACATATCTAAAATACTTACTTACTTACAAATGGCTTTTAAGGAACCCGAAGGTTCATTGCCGCCCTCACATAAGCCCGCCATCGGTCCCTATCCTGTGCAAGATTAATCCAGTCCCTATCATCATATCCCACCTCCCTCAAATCCATTTTAATATTATCCTTCCATCTACGTCTCGGCCTCCTCAAAGGTCTTTTTCCCTCCGGTCTCCCAACTAACACTCTATATGCATTCCTGGATTCGCCCATACGTGCTACATGCCCTGCCCATCGCAAACGTCTGGATTTAATGTTCCTAATTATGTCAGGTGAAGAATACAATGCGTGCAGTTCTGCGTTGTGTAACTTTCTCCATTCTCCTGTAACTTCATCCCTCTTAGCCCCAAATATTTTCCTAAGCACCTTATTCTCAAACACCCTTAACCTATATTCCTCTCTCAGAGTGAGAGTCCAAATGTTACAACCATACAGAACAATCGGTAATATAACTGTTTTATAAATTCTAACTTTCAGATTTTTTGACAGCAGACTAGATGATAAAAGCTTCTCAACCGAATAACAACACGCATTTCCCATATTTATTTTGCGTTTAATTTCCTCCCGAGTGTCATTTATATTTGTTGCTGTTGCTCCAAGATATTTGAATTTTTCCACCTCTTCGAAGGATAAATCTCCAATTTTTATATTTCCATTTCGTACAATATTCTGGTCACGAGACATAATCATATACTTTGTCTTTTCGGGATTTACTTCTAAACCGATCGCTTTACTTGCTTCAAGTAAAATTTCCGTGTTTTCCCTAATCGTTTGTGGATTTTCTCCTAACATATTCACGTCATCCGCAGAGACAAGAAGCTGATGTAACCCGTTCAATTCCAAACCCTGCCTGTTATCCTGAACTTTCCTAATGGCATATTCTAAAGCGAAGTTAAAAAGTAAAGGTGATAGTGCATCTCTCTGCTTTAGGCCGCAGTGAATTGGAAAAGCATCAGATAGAAACTGACCTATACGGACTCTGCTGTATGTTTCACTGAGACACATTTTACTTAATCGAACTAGTTTCTTGAGAATACCAAATTTGTCTAAAATATAGTATAAAAATATTTTTCCCAAATGCTTCTGGAAAGTGGTAAATTTTGTTTATTTGGAACCTTGCAATGAATGAGTGGGCGTAGCAAATCTTTCAAATTCATTTTTTTGTATCTCGCAATCTAAACTGTGAATAGTTTTCCTCTTAGTGACTTTTGTTTCTCAATAAATGTGTTGGCAACTCTTGTTGTGAAAGTGCTGTTATTTTGTGGCTGAAATTGGCTGAAATCCGAAAATAAGACAAAGGAAAGTTTTTGTTTACAAACAAGTAAAATAATATCTTTTCTTAGTTTGCAATATTGTTTGTGTTATTCACAATGGATAAAGTAGCAAGTGGAAAAATACTGAAGAAAAACAAGGCTAAACTTTTAGCTGAACGAAGATGGAATACTGTAGCAGTAAATAATATTAACAAAAATATATTAGTAGTTGTCCGTAGGTGAAAGTGATCGCAAACTTGCTAGTGAAACTGGTCAAGACTACATTATTATTATTATTATTATTATTATTATTATTATTATTATTATTATTATTATTATTGACACCAATGTTTTGAAAAGCTTGTTTTCAGAACTAGTATGTAGTGAATGTAATCAAAAGTCAGTTATTGTGAATTTGAGAGAATGCCATGATCTTGCCACAAAAATGTTGTGAAATGTGGGGCATGTGAGTGTGTTTTGTGTCAAAGTTTCTCAAGTAAAAGAGTAAACATTACATCTGAAAAGAAAACAAAAGCTGTATTTGATATCAATAAAAGGAGAATGGAGAAAATTACATAACTTAGAACTGTACGCATTGTATTCTTCACCTGACATAATTAGGAACATTAAATCTAGACGTTTGAGATGGGCAGGGAATGTAGCACGTATGGGCGAATCCAGAAATGCATATACAGTGTTATTTGGAGACCGGAGGGAAAAAGACCTTTGGGGAGGCCGAGACGTAGATGGGAGGATAATATTAAAATGGATTTGAGGGAGGTGAGATATGATGATAGAGACTGGATTAATCTTGCCCACCGATGGCGGGCTTATGTGAGGGCAACAATGAACCTGCGGGCTCCTTGAAAGCCATTTGTAAGTAAGTAAGTAAAAGATTGGTTTAAATATATTTTACATTTGGAAGAGGATATGCAGCTATGGAAATATTTTCAGTGGGATATGGTATGAATAAAATGATTAGTGCAACATACTTCCGTCTGCAGTAAGGTATTCAGAAGGAGAACGAGATTTTTGTGGCAAGACAGAAGGTGAGAAAAGTTCATATTAGTGAAAATCCTAATATATATTCTGATACACTGAATATTTCAGTGAGCTATGCTGGAACATGGACAAAACGTGGATTCACAGGCAGTTTTGGAGTGGGATGTGTCATTGATGTACTAATTGGTTTGGTCATTGACTATGAGGTTTTGTCAATGTACTGCCATGATTGTGCCATTAGTGAAAAACAAATAGGGAAAGGAAACCCAGAATTTCAATTTTATCATGAAGATCACAAAATAAATTATGCGAAAAATTATTATGGATCCCCTCCAGGAATGGAAGTTGAAACTGCAAGCAGGTTATGGAAGCGTTCAGAATCTAATGATTTCAGATATAATACAGTCCTTTCCGATAGTGATTCTAAAACATATATGCATCTCCAACATATTAATGTTTATGGCAATCAATTTCTCATTACTAAGGAAGAATGTGTAAACCACATTGCTAAAAGATTAGGCATAGGGCTTCGAAATTTAGTGAAAGAGTGGAAAGGAGAAAAAATACACTTGGGGTAAAGCACAGAAAAATTTTAAGGAAACCACTATAGTAAAATTAACACATTATTATAGAGCAGCTATAGTTAAAAATGATGTGGACAAGAACAAAATGCCATACTTGCACTCAAGATGTCCAGTAGGTGAAGACTCATGGTGCATTTATAATAGAGCCAATGCTAAATCTGAAATGCCCAAGAGCCACAAAACTGAGATACACATACCCATAAGTGTCATTGTATTATAGAAACTGATGCCTTTATATAAGAGACGGTCTTCTGGCGAAATTTTAGAAAGATGTACCAGAGCTAACAAGCAAACGTTCTGATGGGGGCAGATAAAAAAGTTAAATTTTTTTCTTCCACCATGTTAATAATGTCAAAATAAGTGCTTCTACAAATTTTGGCCACTCGACCGCAATTACGAGGGCCGTAAAAAAATTAATTCGCCAGGGGCCGTTAACAGAAAGAAAAAACACAATTTCATTGGACAAATTTATTGGAATGGACACAGCTTGTTGAGCTATTTTTCAACATATTTTCCATCGGAATTGAGACATTTCTCATATTATGGGATCGACAGAGTGAGGTGCAGACGCAATCAAACGCTGGTTCCGGTCTGAAGCGGCTAACTTCTACGATACAAACATTGATCCTATGGTATGACAAATGTCTCAGTTCCAGTGAGGGACATGTTGACAAATAGCGCAACAATTTCTTTATCTGTTTCAATAAATAGTTCCATGAAATTGTGCTTTTTTCTATAAACGGCCCCAGGAAGAATCACTTTCTGGACGGCGGTCGAGTGGCCAAAATTTGTATAAGCACTTCTTTTGACATTATTAACACTGTGGAAGAAAAAAAAATTAACTTTTTTATCTGCCCCCATCAGAACGTTTGCTTGTTAGACCCAAAACGCAAACGAAAGCCTTCACAGCGTAATATGGAATATTTGCCTGAAGGAAGTGTTCGTCTCTTAAAAAAATAAATAAATAAATAAAAGTAGAAATGGCTGCAGCAGAAGCAATCTTGTCAATCAAGGCCAATACCTAACAGAATTGGCAAAGAAATAAAAATTATTACCTGTGACCTGCAGAATTAACAAACGCAGAGTTCAACGTTGTATCAAGCAGAGAGTTCAGAGTAGCTTAGACGTCGAAATTAAAAGAAGACATACAACAAGAGTGTCGGAGATCATTAGAGAAGATGCCGAAAAGAAGGAGAAAGGTGTGTTGTATGGTGCAGGAGAATTCTAATAGGTGAATGAGAAGCAAATTTTCTACCAAAACCTTACTTAGCCTTTTCTTCTTATTGCTAATTTTTAATTTCTGGGTATACATTTTTGCATTAAATATTGATGGATCAGATTGAAATTTTTAGCATATGTACAATTTGACTTGCTATAAAAAACTGTGCATGGACTTTTTCATTACTCTTATGCTAAGGATTTTGTCTTTTTTTTTTCTTTTAAATTATTATAAGCAAGATTTTACTAGAATTTCTCTTTAGTTAAAAAAAATCACAACTCAAGAAGATGATATTATTTTGTAAAACAAATGTACATTTCTATTGAATAGTAGTATAATTATTACCATAGAAAACTTCTGCCCTCAATTCAATTATTACTATGAAAAAGTGTAGCTTTTATTAATATCGAATATTGAACAAAAAAAGTAATTATTTTTTAATTTAAAACTACTTTACCTATTACTTTCAAACTTATACCAACATTATGCAATAGTTAATGGAATTTACCCTCAAATTTTCATAAAATTTGGTTCATTAGGTAAAAAGTTGCATTCAGTACCTGAGTGTCCTCAAGATAATCTGTCCTCAAAATGTACGCATTGAGTGTAGTTAGCAGACCTTCAGTGCGAGTCTGTTCTTCTGTAACTGTCACGCATGTGACTCACGACACTGACAAAGGGTGTGGTCATGTTACAAGTGGGCCGATGGCAACGACTACTCATGGCTTTATTTGACATGGGACATTTCGCGATGATATCTATTATAAATAGTTCTCCCGAGCAAACATAATAAATTATTTGCGATGGAGTCAAATGGCGATATAAAGATACAGTTAACGAACACGTTAAAGGTGTAATTTTATTTCTTTGATTAATTACATTTAATGAGTAAAATACACACAATGTATGGAGACAACATCCTAAGTTCGAATCCCACCAGGGCATAAATGTTTTATGTTATGAGTTTAATGTTCTTGTTAACTTAGTTGAAATTCCGAAGTTTTCCAGATATCCATAGTGGGACTGCATTTGTTTTGTTCTAATATTAACTCGAGATAAAAGTACATAATATAGGCTATTATTTTATTTGATCTGAGAATCTTCACTATAAAACCACGAAGTAGTCCTGCTATTGATAACAGTAGCCGTAAAGGCAGTGGTAGTAGCATTAACAGTAGCAACTGTAGTAGTTGTATATAGTCCGGGTCAGCTTACTTCATACCCTAAGGGTGGAACCTAATCATTTTACCCCTATTACTACATATGTTAGTGAATTGTGGTGATTTTCTAGTTTGCAGGTTGAATTTTCTTTTGCCAACTTCATTTCGAATTTCGATACTGACAAATACTACAAATGATAGTAACTGCTATATTGGCAGCTGAGACAAATATCGACAATATTCGTCGGTACTGGAGTTCCATGGAATCAAAATTGTACTAGATTTCTGAGCCGGTTACTGGAAGCTAGTGAAATTTGAACATAATTAATTAATAAATATTAATATTAATACATAATAGGTATTTCATGTGTTGCGTTGTGGTTATAATTCAAGAATATAGTCAGGTAAGTTTTCGGAATCAGTACTAATAATTGCATGTGGTCAAACAAAATACATTTTTAGGTTAGGTCTCGTGAGTCAATTGTTTAGTCAAACCAATGAATTTCGTATTAGCAGACAAAATACTTGAGATGTTGATCCCTTTCCCGTATAGTTTGCCTACAAAAATATGTTACAAATTATTGAATTATTTAGAATAATCTTTGAACATCAAATACGGTAAGTAAATAAGTCATTTAGTACGTAGGATCGTGTGATATCTGGTTACAGTTGGCAGCACTGACAAGACGGCAGTATTTTCTGTTTAGGAACTGTTCATTTGTGACCCTCACTATAGTAGTAGTAGCAGCATAATAGCAGTAGATGTTTGTTAATGTTTATGTTTGTTGATGTAAATTGTAGTTGATGCTGATGTAATTGTAGTTGATGTTGATGTAGTAATTGTAGTTATGGTAGTTCTGGTTATACTATGGCCGGTACAGAACGTTCGCCAGGAAACCGGTTTCGCTCAGGTAAATGTCGTCGGTCCTACAGGTCGAATCACAGTATACTGTGGTCGAACGTGAATGTCGGTGTGTACATCTCCCATATATCGAGGTTGGAAGGATTTGTGTTGAGCAATAGGACAGATAACACAGCCAGAAGGGACGTCAAGAGGAGAGCATTAGTGGAAAGCTCACTTCTATTCAGTGCAGTTCAGTTTATCGTATTCTATCCAATACTCTGCGCACTTTTTTATGCGAAATATACAAGTAAACAATACGAGTGCGCGGCTTATTCGAAATCAGTTGACAACATTGCCTGATTTTCCTCCCATGCAACTCCTAAGGTGGTAGTACATGCAATTATTTTTCCGCGCTGGTATTTTGATTGTTGACATTATTAAATGGCGAAAACATCGAAGAATGAAGAAGTTACTACTAATAGAAAGTATTTATTTTAAGAAACCACAAAATGTCATAAAAAATATAGTTAATTTAGTGACGCGTGCTTTAATGTTGCAGGATATTGTGTAAACGGTCGACTAAGCAAGACAACCAACATCATAACCTAATTGTAGTGGCTGCGCTAGGATAAGTTTGAAATGCGTCCTGTTCCAGGATAAAGTTAGTCTTAATTCAACTGTGTTTGTGTTTCATTGTTTTTAGTTTGCCTTGAATACATTTGTTTAACATTTTATTTTTGTAATTTGTTTTATTCCCCCTCCTCCCTTTAAAAATGAGTCCGCGGCTTATTCGAGGGTGTGGAATATTCCAGAAAATACGGTATTTTCGTGGTAATAAAGTATGCATTATAACAGCAATTTTTCATTTGTGATGCTTATATTATCACTATACTGATACGGAAATATACTTGCGTTCAATAAACGTCTAAATTAATGTGAAAAAGTGAGACAAATAGGCTCGTTTTAAAAAAAGAAAGAGCCACTGGTGTGGCTCAGTCGGTTAAGGCGCTTGCCTGTTGGTCTGAAGTTGCGCTCGGGCGCGGGTTCGATCCCCGTTTGAGCTGATTGCATGGTTCGGTTTTTTCCTGATGTTTTCCCCAAGCGTAAGGTGAATGCGAAATAACCTATGCTGAATCCTCGGCCTCATCTCGCCAAATACCATCTCGCTATCACCAATCTCATCTACGCTAATAACCTAATAGTTGATATAGCGTCCTTAAATAACCAACTAAAAAAATAAAGGCACATAAATTGCGTTTTAACAGAAGGAAAAAAGTCTGTAACATAGACTATAGGCTGGAACAGTCTCCCACTGAAACGTTTATGGAAGTTAGGTTAACAAGCAGATATATACAAGACAGATATATATATATATATATATATATATATAAGCTTGGAAAAGACGTAATTTTTAAAAGCCAAAGTCCTATAAGACTACAGTAGTTCATAGTTGAATGAAACAGACCATGTGCCTAGGGTTCAGTTCTATCCATAGAGACGAAATACAGAGTATGTGTCTGGAAATCTTTTCAAAAGATGTGAATGTGCATTAGAGACGATGTTCGACAGTTCCACACTTGTTATAAGGTAAACCAATAAATTACATCTGCAATGTAATGTGTAACTCGCTACATTTTATTGTCGAATTCTGAAGAACTAAATCGCTGCTGAGCGGCTTTACTTGCCTACGTCAATTTTCGACACTGTCGTATTAAGCGAAATCTGTTAAATCCGTACACTCATTTGCAGTTGTTAATTAAATAGTGATGTAAATAATGATGATGGTAGTATTAATAGTTACAGTAATAATATAATAATTATGTTACCACTAATTTTCAATAACTCGTAGTTGTAGCATTAAGAATAGTTGTAAAAAGAGAATTAATAGCAGTAACAGTAGCAGTTACAGTATTACTGTTGGTGATATTGTCAGATGTAGTAGTTTTAGTGAAGGTAGTAACTTATTAGATCTACTTGGAAATTTCCTTTGTAGAAGTTTGGTTTTCCCTTGTCAATTATATTTTAAAAGTGTATGAATCCTGAAAAGTTATAGTAATAATGCATAATAATAATAGTTTAATAATAGTTTTTATTTTCCCTGGCAGAGTTAAGGCCATCAGGCCTTCTCTTCCACTCAACCAGGATCAAATTACATACAAAAAATACATACCGGTATACAAATATTAACTTAAAAATAATAATAAACATAATTAAGTAAAAAAGAGAGATTGAATACATATACACAATCAGTATTAACTTTAAAATAACAAAAATAAAAAATATATATAATAAAAAAAGAGACTGAATACATAATCACAAACAGGAAAATACATCTAGTATACAGTATTAACTTAAAAAAAATAATTAATACATATGAATATAATCTCACAACTAAAGGAATAGTAGAATTAGTATGATCAGCACAGCACGTGTTACATCGAGACAATGACAATTACCTAGATAAAATAAAAGTTGAAGAAAGAATATTCTTCAAAGGAAAGAGTAAAAGTTTCCAGTTTACGTTGTTCATGTAGTTATTACTAGAGATCGCATTCGGGGTTCGTAAACCGCAAGGCTAATTATAACATCGATTATAGGTATGACCGTGAGCAACACGTAGACTAAGGCAGTGCAGTGTACTGTTCTCCTACAGCCAGAACCACAACTAAACTTGGCTATACAGTTGTTTGAGCTACATATTTCTACGTTCTGTGAATCCACCTTAAAATATTAAATCACCTATTGCTTAAATTTCATATTAAGTTTCTACGTTTCTTTACAATATGTACAATCCAGTGTGTTACAGAATTAGCTATACCACAGTCTAGTATGTACAATCACGAAGTTCAATACGTAGTAAATATGCATCCATAGGTAGTTGCTAACCACTAGGATCGCTACTATCGCCTCATTACAGACAATGCGAAATAGTACCTGCACAGTCTATTGTTCCTAGTACCCTCATCAACTCCAGCTTCGTGACTGTATATACTAGATTGTGATTATACTACACATATTTACAATGAATTTATATAGTTAACCACACATGGAAATGTGTATTATCTTATATTGCACTACAAGCAAGATCGGGGAGGCTAAACTCGCCATCAGAACATCATCGTCTTCATAAATAAATGTACACTGACAATATTGTCATGTGAAATATTCTAACATTTTCAACGGACATGTAAAGCAAATCCATAGTTTTTATTTTTCATTATTTAATTTCAGCCATAAATTTTGTTTCAAGTATTTATATTCCTATGGTATAGGTAAAAGGATATTTTGTGTTTGTAAATAAATATACATTGGATGAAATTGTTCTACATATTTTTTTATTTATTTTTTTTCTAAACCATTGAATATCTCACTAACAGTTTCTTAGGACTTGCACCACTTGTATTCTGAGTGCCTCATATATGTATTACATATAAAATATTAGTTGTCTGCAGCACATATAAGGATCACCTTCAAATTTATACAGATGGATATCTAAATCCTAATAATGGGACATCAGGAGCAGGGTATTATATTCCAAAATATGAAGAAAGTTATTTCATACCATGTTCATCCTCCTCCAGTCTTGACACTGAATTGCTAGCTATTGATGCTGCTCTTCAGTGTGTTAGTCAAATGTCTGAAAAATCTATTTGCATACTTACCTACTCCAAGGGGCTATATTTAATATAATTAAATATGTACCAAACCTATATGCACATAGAATTATTCCAATTCAGAAACAACTAAGTAAACTAAAAATCTCCAAATGGAAATAACATTTCAATGGATATCTAGTCATTGTGGTATACCTGGAAACGAGAAAGTCGATAATATTGCAAAACAGGCAATATATTTCAATCAAGACGTCTTCAAGTGATATCTCTGTCCAGTGCTTTTGCTTCAGTAAAGTCTCATTTTACAAACCTATGGATCAACAATTGGCTCTCTTCTGACAAAGGAAAAATTTTACAGTGTGTACAAAAGAAACCAAATGACCTGGAAATGTACAAAAACTTCCCCAGACATGTTCAAACATTTTCAACAATAGCCAGAACAAGTCACATTGTCACACAATTGTACCTACACAGATTTCACATTTCTGATAATCCTACTTGTCTGTGATGTAATAATCATGATGAAGATCTGGAACACATTCTTCTATACTGTCCATCCATAAACCACAAAAGAAGTAAGTTAAAATCATTAGTACCAGTTGCAGAAGACACAGCCCTGCAGTGTATATTGACTATAACCCAACTCTGACTACTAGCAACAGACATCTATAATGAACACCGATCAAAATATCCATCATTTCTCGTGAAAAACAATAACCGAATAGACTACAGTGGACTATAGTGGACTTTATGTTGTCAGCAAACAGCTGGACACATTAAGAAGATTAATTGAAAATATTAGTAGTGGCATGAGAAGCGAATGCTGCATTTATTCTCTTGCACTGGTTACGATATTCGTTATAAGTTCAAGTTCTTTGTTTTATGATTATGCTGAAATGACAGTCATGCAGCGGTGACACGATTATTTCAAATCACACAACTACCAACTACGAGTACTTAAATGTCCCACGGAATTATAGGATCCTACAAGTCCTCTACCATCGTATCGTTTAAAGAAATAAGAGTGTGACTTTATTAAAGGAAGTAAGGAACATTTTATTTTCCTTACAGTCGTAACTAAAATTTAATTTGCATTCTTCCAATTCTTGCTCCCACATATTCCATTAAAAACGAAAAAAAAAAAAACCGTAAGTAAATATATTCTTATGTTAATCGCAGAATATTGGAATTTATTTACAACAGTATAGTAACTCAATTATGTTAATATTAATTTCAATTAAATTGTAATGAGTTGTATATGTCTCTTTTTCCTTAAAGAATTAGGTACAGCTTACAGCAGTACAATTTTGGAAATATTCAATATTTTTCTTTCTCGATTACTGTGTCTTTTACAATAATGAAAATTAGTATGTTTAAAATTCTGTACTTCTGCTATATGAAAGAAATATTTTTACGATTTAAAAAAATGATTTTTTAAAATTCAAAATGGTGACAGTTCACTGTGCAGTGATGAAGCGTTTCCCTCAAAACTCAAAGTTACCCAACATTCTGTGATGAAATTTGTTGTGTGTATTTATGTATGTCATATCTACAGTATGATTCAAAATCACTTCTCTACCTTTGCTAGACTGTCTGATAAAAAATAAATTCATTTTAAAAAAGAAGAAATATCAGTATTTTCTTCTAACACAAAATAAAAAAAAAAAATTTATTAAGGAATGTAGTTGAAAGAGCATGATATTGTAAACATGAGTTTCAGCAATAAAATAAAAGAGAGAGAACATGATAAAATTAAAAAGTTTTAGTTATGAGGGAAATGCTTCATCACTGCACAGTAAACTGCCACCATATTGGATTCTGAAAAAGAAAATATATACATATAAATATTTTTTTTTTATAATTGTAAATTTTTTTTTCATATAGGCTAGCAGGACAGAATTTTACACATACCAATTTTCATTATTGTATAAGATACAATAATGGAAAACAATTATTGAATATTTCCAAATATTTTACTGCTGTAAGCTGTACCTAACCCCTTAAGGTTTTTAAGATTAGGCCTAAGTCTATCAAAATTTGGATAGTCAGTGTTCCCCTTATATATTTTCATCTAAGAAACTGAACGGAACCGAACGACAGTGCAGGAAAAGAAAGAGAATGGCAATTACTTTCGAAGAATATTCTACTTCTTCTAGTAACATCTGTTGCTATTACTATTAATGTTATGTTCACCTTATAATATGAATTCATAGGAATAGAAGTAAATATCTAACTAGCTACAGTTGTTGCCATGTGTCTCGACAAGTTGCGTGATAAGTGGACATATATTTCTCTTCTCCTCGATTTGGGATTAACAGGAAAATGTAAATGAACAAGTGCGTGTTTTGTAGAACAGATTACCGACAAACATGTTTATTGTAGGGATAGAAACATCTGACTAAACGCATGCACGTCACCATGAACACAACTAAAGTGAAGGGCCTCGTGACAGATTGCTGCAACTTAATTAACTTTCTTTCACTTGCATGATTTTGTTTGCAATGTCAAGGTCAGCTGTTATCTACTTTCTTATAGCACAGAAGTACGAACAGGCTTTATGAAATTTAGAAACACCACTGGTTGTATTAACTAGATTATATGTAAGGAAGAACACTAACACAACAATAATGTACCTATTTAAGAGTGTATTCAACATACTGGCATATTTCAAAACAATATTACTATAGGAAATACTACGGTATGTTAATCAGTTCACTTTACTGTTGAAGTACATTATCTCCTTGTGAAGTGACTGTTGTTGCTGTTAAGATGGCGCTAACAAGCACAATATATTTTTCGACTCCGTTGACAAAAAAAAATTGTATCTCTGGGTATATAGATCTAATTGAATTGAAATTTGGCATTCTTATCATATAAATTTGTAAGAAACCACTTCATAAATTTCAATGTGTTATGCCTAAAACAAGTAATTATGCAATATATTCCATACATTAATATAAAAAGTAGATAAAGGTAATTTTCTGTTGAATGCAAACTCAAATATCACCAAAAATGTATATGTAATATCTTATATAAATTATTAATATCCTGAACCTATAACATTTACAACTTATTCTCTAGTTAATGTTTATTAATTTTTTCAATTTTCATTCAATTTGTAAGTTTTGAAATTTTAAGTATTTAGCAGACAGGGTTCTTGGGTTCAATATAAAAGGAAATATATAATAATAACCCCAAAAAATTTAATGCAATTTCATGCAGTAGTTGCGGAAAAATGAGCCTTTTTTCAAGAAAAATATAATTAGAAGGTACTGAGTATAAAGAATGTGTCAGTCACTTAGGAATGTCAAATTTAATGGGCTATAACTAAAATTATAATAGAGATATCACAATAAAAGAACTTGCACATGATTTACCAATGTATTGGTGACAATCACAAATAAAAAAAAATCGAAATTTTATGCCTAAATGTAAGTTAACACCACTTAATAGGAATATGCTGGAGAGAACGTGAGAAGAGACGAAATAATCAAATGCTTCCGTTAGTAATGTTGAAATGTGAATAATAATAATGATAATAATAATAATAATAATAATAATAATAATAATAATAATAATAATAAATGATAATACAGTATCCGCCATGGTCGCTCTGTAAGCAAGGGGTCCGGGTTTAAATCCCGGTTTTATCCACCCTGAATTTATAACATGTTGAGCTTGCCCGTGGTCCAGACAACGCAAGAGCTTTCTCCGATTACTACAGTTCCCCTATGTTGTTTAATCAACTGTCCGAAGATAAGTTTGAACCTCACTAACAAGACCATTCATGAGGTAACTAAGGCAGGAGATAATGGGGTAGGGTGGTCAGTTCTTTTTCCCCTCCATTGCATACATCGCTGACTAGTAACATATTACTCTAGTCTGACTCCATATGTAAACAAACAGTTATATTCCAACAATTCTCTATCATCAGTCACTATGAGTGTAAAGTAGACCTATAGCCTGTGGTGGACTCTGGACAGTCTCTGACAAAATAAGTGGTCTGGGCCTCCATACTAGCGACATGTTCGTAGAATGAATATGAATAAGGGCACAGTAAGGGTCCTGCCATCGCACGAAATAACAATAATAATAATAATAATAATAATAATAATAATAATAATAATAATAATAATAATAATAATAATAATAATAATACTTACTTACGAAAAGGCTTTTAAGGAACCCGGAGGTTCATTGCCGCCCTAACATAAGCCCGCCATCGGTCCCTATCCTGAGAAAAATTAATCCAGTCTCTATCATCATATCCCACCTCCCTCAAATCCATTTTAATATTATCCTCCCATCTACGTTTCGGCCTCCCCAAAGGTCTTTTTCACTCCTGTCTCCCAACTAACACTCTATATGCATTTCTGGATTCGCCCATACGTGCTACATGCCCTGCCCATCTCAAACGTCTGGATTTAATGTTCCTAATTATGTCACGTGAAGAAAACAATGCATGCAGTTCTACGTTGTGTAACTTTCTCCATTCTCCTGTAATTTCATCCCTCTTAGCCTTAAATATTTTCCTAACAACCTTATTCTCGAACACCCTTAATCTCTGTTCCTCTCTCAGAGTGAGAGTCCAAGTTTCACAACCATAGGCCTACAGAACAATCGGTAATATGACTGTTTTATAAATTCTTTCAGATTTTTTGACAGCAGACTAGATGCCAAAAGCTTCTCAACCGAATAATAACAGACATTTCCCATATTTATTCTGCGTTTAATTTCCTCCCGAGTGTCATTTATATATTTTGTTACAGTTGCTCCAAGATACTTGAATTTTTCCACCTCTTCGAAGGATAAATTTTCAATTTTTATGTTTCTATTTCGTACAATATTCTGGTCACGAGACATAATCATATACTTTGTCTTTTCGGAATTTACTTCCAAACCTATATCTTTACTTGCTTCAAGAAAAATTCCCGTGTTTTCTCTAATCGTTTTTAATTTTTTCGTAACATATTCACGTCATCCGCATAGACAAGAAGCTGATGAAACCCGTTCAATTCCAAACCCTGTCTGTTATCCTGAACTTTCCTAATGGCATATTCTAGAGCGAAGTTGAAAAGTAAAGGTGATAGTGCATCTCCTTGCTTTAGCCCGCAGTGAATTGGAAAAGCATCAGATAGAAATTGGCTTATACGGACTCTGCTGTACGATGATAATGATGATAATAATGATAATAATAATAATAATAATAATAATAGTAATAATAATAATAATAATAATAATAATAATAATAATAATAATAATAATAATAATAATAATATTTACTCGCGATATAACCAAAGATGTTAAAGTGATTATAAATAACAGCGAGGAATACATAGGGTAAACTAGGGTCTGTTGAACAGTCGGGCATGTTGGACACTCCGTACTTTAACGTGTTACCACGTCACTTGTGGGCACCACATTCAGCTAGAAGTCAATGACGGAAGTAGCCACGAGTGGGGCTACTTCCGTCATTGACTTCTAGCAGAATGTGGTGCCCACAAGTGGCGTGGTAACACGTTAAAGTACGGAGTGTCCAAAATGCCCGACTGTCCAACAGATCCTAGTTTACCCTATATATGGACCACAACTTGTGACCTTGTGAGGCAACAATGGTGGGATTTACTACAGTGTTTTATGAGCAAAATCATGGAGTCTGCAATTTGTTTTTTAAGCAGTGAAGTTTAAATTCATTCGAATTCCAACTGAAGATCAAAAGTAAGAATGCGTCACAAGCAACTAAATGAAGAGGAAACTACTAGACATTAAATACCTAATAACGTACAAAAGGATAATTCGAATGAAATTAACCTACGAAAGAAATGCGATGAATATTTACCGAAAAATAAAAGATAAACCAATATGAAAAAATTGAATGAATTTGAGGTGAAATTGGAAAAACAAACCTTCAAAAGTCAATAGCCTTGAAGTATATGACAAGAAGGAGAAGGAGAAGGAGAAGAAGAAGAAGAAGAAGAAGAAGAGGAAGAAGATAAAAAAATTAGAGAAACAATGAAATATGCCATTAACGTATATCAATTTAATATTCCCCCAGAGTGTACAGTATACTATTTTCCTGTAAGTGAATCTTGACGGAAAATAAATGATAGTTTTATCAACTCACTTTGGGACAATTTCGAGCATAATAACTGAATGTCATTGCTATTCATGAAAATTTCAGGTTTCATAGTTAATTTATGTTTTGTATGCTGATAATCATGATTTTCTCGCGGCTTATTTTCTGTTATAGACGAATGTAAAAGTTTGTATATTCTTATTGTTCACTTCGTAAAGGTTATCATTTCGAAAATGTCATAATACATTTGTTCTTTCAGACAAGGATTGTATATAACAATATTGTATCACTCGCAGCGTCCTGTAATGAAACAATATCACGGATTCCAGACATACTCAAGACAGGTGGAATCCGACCACAATGGAACCAAATATTCACTTTATATGATACTGACGGAGACGAAGCGAGCTGCCTCCTTTGCGAGACGCTTCCAAGGTCTGTGACGAATTCCTAAGAAACAAATTATATTCCTACAATACGCGATATAATATTATTCAATTTTACACCCAAATGATATCATATTTAGCTAATTAACGTGACATATATACATACATATAAATGAGAACGGTTAAAGTTATTTGCTGTAATATTTACTCTTGAACGGATCATTACAACATAGAATGGATACAGAATTTTAGGTGTAATTATTTATTTTAAATATATGCTGTAACAGAAATAGGCTGCAATTATAGGCCTAGACGCTATATATAATGAAACAAACGACATGTAATAAACGAAAAGGTAGCCTATAATTGAAGAATGCGATAATAAGAAAGAAAACAGAAGCAAAAAGGAAATAATATATTAAAATAACATGAAATAAAAAATAGACAGATGAAAAACATAAATAAAATAAATAAGATATATATATATATATATATATATATATATATATATATATATATATATCTACAAAACATGGAGTAATGCACATTATGCATAATCTGCATATAAATTACATGGTGTAGGTCTATTTAATATTTACTTTCGAATAATTATCCCAGATATATTTCTTAAATATTTTTTAGTTGGGTATAAGAATAACAAGAATCCAAGTGCCAAATCTCACATAATTCATCATAATATCTAAAACACATTCTCAAAGCGGGGCAATTTTTTTTTGATACGAAGTATGTGAAGTTGTAAAAAAACAGCAATTCTCTATTTCTTAAATTTGATGTTTCTCATTAAGTTGTATTTGGTCAAGTAATTCGCTGTCACCCATGTAGTATGTAATCCATTGAATGTCTTAAAAAGGAACAATTGTACAGCTATTGACCTACGTATGGTAAGTGGTTGTAATTTAAATCCAGAAAGTGAATTACGTATTATACGACACTTCGTACTGTAAAGATGAATGATTATACATTTGAAAATAAACAAATCTCAGGAAACATTTTTGAACTTCTTCGATCTGCCGTCTATACTATTGAAAATAAGAAGATCAAATTATTTCAGCATACTCTAATTTGTAGGAACTAGGCAATTGACGAGTGGTACTAAAGCTCTGATGCTTTAAAAACCTACAGAATTCCGAAATAAAACAACGGTGACCATGCTTATCGGAAGAAAAATAAAGAAGGTGAACATGAGCTGCTCCCAGGAATTCGAAAGGAGGATAGCAATGGCAGAGGAATCTTTTAATAGAAAAATGAGCATCTTTTGCAGACATCTGGAAAAAAGAACTAAGGAAGATACTAGTGAAGTGCTTTGTGGGAAGTGTGGCATTGTATGGGTCAGAAACATCGACATTAAGACGAAGTGAAAGAAAACGATTAGAAACATTTGAAATGTGGATATGAAGAAGAATGGAGCGTGTGAAATTGACAGACAGAATAAGAAACGAAGCTGTGCTAGAAAGTGTGAGTGAATAAACAATAATAATGATGAAACTGGTGAGTAGACCCCGGGAAAATATCCTGTTGCTTGTAATGTGTGCGCGAATAGCTTGTCTGGGAGGAGTGGTGGAAGGCTAAATTCAGGTAACTTGAACTGTAAGTAGTAGGGACTGGGCTGTGTAAGTAGCTAACTACAGTACAAAAATTAGCAAGAGATGTGAAACAATTTTATAATCTACAGTAAACAGATAATTTTACATTCTGATAATCGTTAGAAAGACCTATGTAAAACTGAAGATGTAAGAAGATACTTTTGCAATGCAAAATATACTAGAATCAATTTGTATCGTCATTTTCTCATTGTTCGTCAAATACATTACAATGAATAACAATATTTTTTAACATTTCAAAAGTGAAGCTTCTCCTTTGATGAGCGGGAAAATGTCAATCGTGTTCAAAAGTTAATGGAGTTTTGTTAGTCTCTAGCAAACAATTTCTTATTTTAACCACTGCATTATAGCTAAGATTATTCTCAAAAATTATTTACATTTTCAGCTGCACTTTTTCTGTGACAGGCCCAGGAGCTGGTCTAGGTTTATCAGTTTGTTTAATAAAGTTCTTCTACTAATCGCAAGGAATCAGACATTTGAATATTTGTCGTTTTTAAATTCTTAATGATTTTGTCACATCTGCAATTTTTTTTTCATGAATAAAAAATTTGCATACAGTTTGCTTGAAACAAGCAATTGTGCAGAACTTATGGTAGAGCTGTCTTCAGTATTACAGTGTTGCTTTAACGATTTTCGTTTCCAATCCCTAATTTATGCATGGTTTTTTCTCAATTAATTATGAAATTTTGTCTATCAAATTTCTCCAATAACGTATTTCATGTGGCAACACTTGATGTTTATGATGACATTGACCTTCACGTAACCATAGAATAGAGTATAAAGACGAAGCGACTGCAAAACAACGTTAATTTCTCCGTACTGCTGTCGTACCAGAGATTTTACAGCCTGAGTCTGTTTATGCCGTATGACTTTACGCATATTATGCGCGTCGTAGGTAACTTCATTTCAGATTCAGTGGATACAAGTGGTAAAGAAAAGAAAATTGGTTGGGTCACTTTCTAAAGAGAAACTGCCTACTTAAATATGCACTAAAAAGAATAGTGAACGGATGAAATGTTCGCGTCAGAGGCTGTTATTACACTATCAAATTTCTTTGACAAAGAATATGATAAAATATTTTATCAAATATCTTTGTTAAAAAACAGGATTTGGGGTATATTAAACTACATAAAATTTTTATAAATGATTTTATCAAAGATAATCTAAAATCAGGAACAAAAGCTCTCCTAACACTTGTTCCACAATAGTTAACACGTGTTCCGAGGATTTGTTGATATTAATATTTACACGTTAAGTTTATGATTCGTTCACACTAATATTTACGTGTTAAGTTTATAACATCATAAATGAAGAATAGTATTATGCTTGTTTAACTGCAATTAGTTCAGTTATTACAATATGCATAAACAGAAAAAGAAATGCCTGTTGGTTAAACCATTGATTACATGACGTGTTAAGAGAGGTAGCTATCAGAACTTACTCAAAGAGCTACAATGGGAGGACTTGAAAAAGTTATACAAATCAATATAAATTATTATTATTATTATTATTATTATTATTATTATTATTATTATTATTATTATTATTATACCTATTATATAAATTATTTTCAATATTTAATTTCCTTCATTCTCTAATATCAGAATTTTTGTGGTCGCAACAGTCCAGTTATATCTGCGTTCCGCCATATTTGTTTCAAGGTATAGAAATCTTTTTTCAAAGATAACAAGATGCACTTACATTTTATAAAAGATCTTTTATAAAAGAAAACCTATTATACTGTCATATATATATATATATATATATATATATATATATATATATATATATATTTTACAAAAGATCTTTGTCAAAAAACTTTGATAGTGTAATAGCAGCCAGAAGAAGATATCAGATGACATATAACATTAAGATACATGGATCGTATGTTGAGTCTAAGAGGAAGGTGGAAAATTGGTTAAGATTAGAAAATGCTGTTTTTTCAGTGAAAGATCTGCATTTGGGCAGAACACTATGAATGAATGAATGAATGAATGAACGAACGTATGCAGCTGGAAGTTTAATTGTGACTGGTGTACAGATGACACCAGGAGGAGGCATTGTACACTACTCGAGGGAGCGAAAATAAGTTCTAGCAGGATTCCACTGGATCTTAAGTCTATAGAGCTAAAATAGACAGATAGCACCTCATAGCTAAGTCACGACATCTATGGGAAAGCGAATATTCGGACTTCAACAACTATTCCAGCAAAATGTACTTGTAACACTAGAAGCGTTAGGCTGCGATGTAAGCTTTCGAGTCCCTCCTCCGTGCAAAGTAAAAAAAAATACTAAATGGGAAAAATAACAATTGCATAGCCTAATTTTGAAACCCAAAATTAAAAAATGTTAGGTCTATTATACTTTAACAAAAATGTTTATTTTTATATATGTATTTATTTACATTTTTAATAATATATTTCAATGCATTGAGTTGAAAAAAACTTGCTTAATGGAAATAATAATTCGTACTTTTGCAACATAAAAATAAATAACTCTAAAAACCGGCAAAACACCGTGAGCATTTTCTCCATTAGAGATATTTTCCCGCAGTTATGTAAACATTTTATTTTTTTCTCGCTGGTGATTAAATTTTCATGAAGCCTGTAACGACAAGGTAATGAAGGGTAGCTCGAGAAGCCCGGAATTTTTACTCAGAGTATTACCTGTTTATGTCGTACATTTGTATTAAAATTTCATTGTGGAAAAGAAGGTAAGCTCGGAAATTACAGAGATTATTATTTTTAAATGGTTTATGAAAAACACTGTTAAGTTCATCAAACTTATACGATCTGTTGGAATACTTTCTTTATATTATTTGAATAATTATTTTATGTCGTGCGAAGTTTTAACAATAAAATTATCTACACTGCCTAAAATGTAACTTATAGCAAATTTTATTTGCCTATTTACATCATCACACCACCAACAAAAATTCAGGAAATTAAAAGAAAATATATGAGGCGAATTTTAAATTTAGATAACAACTTTGTAAAGATCACCGTACTGGGTATCGATAATTCCGTGAGCATATACTAGAAGTGTTGATGTTGGCCACAACTAACCACACTTAACACAATTGAAGGGTTCATAGCCATAGTGGGTCAGGCGCCATTTATTAAAAACGTAGAAAGCAAGGGTTAAAGTTAAGTGAATACCATAGTTTAATGAAGATTGACATATCATTAATTTTACTGTGTATATTTTATATTACTTGCTATATGTTTCCATTTAATTATGGTAATAACTTCGTTTTAACCCTTGTTTTCTACGGTTTTGTAAATGGCGCTTGGCCCACTATGGTTCTGAACCCTTCAATTTATGTAGCTACTATGTAGGCCTAGTATTGATAATTCGAAGTAAGTTATTTAGCAGGTTTGTTAGCCTTTGTCTCCTGAAAAATATGATGACACATTACGAAAATTCTTGAATAAAAATGTTACAAAATATTTATAACATTTGCTTTATAAAATAATAGTTTATGTTTTATATTATACACAGTGAAATGTAATAATATCATTAATTTCGGTGTGTTATTCCTTGACATATTTTAAACAAAAATGTTTAATGAAAGTTTTTTTTACTTCTTTTCCGACATAAAAATTATTATATACGAAACATTTCATAGCGTGTTTTGGGAAAGCTATTACTTTATTTCCCAAAATTTTAAGGGAGCAATGTATTATGATAATAAATGACTGAAAGAATTTTAGTTTTGTCCTTTAAATATCCTTAATTTTGATGGGAACAAATGCAACGTTTTAAAATTCCTTTCCAGAACGAAAAGTATATTTATTCGGATCAAATTTATTCACATTTAAATGACAAAAATTAAAGTCTTTCAATCATTACTATCATAACACACTACTCTCTTAAACTGACAGAGCACATTGGGAATTAATTCAATGGCTTTCCCAAAGCACACTATGAAATGTTTCATATAAAACAATTTTTATCTCGGAAAGAAAGCAAAAACGAGCAAAATTGGTATTAAATTGTTTTGTTTGAAATATCTAAAAAAAATAACTCCCTGAAAATGATATTACTTACGGTTCGCTCTGTGTATGGATATCCGAAAATAATCAATTTTCTCAACACTGAAGGGATAGCAATAATTTATTTAGCCTATTTTCGATTGGTGGCATATAATAGCCTACTTTAATAGCAATGTCTCATACATATTCATTCTGATTTATTTATTATCGCTTTAACAATTAAGATCATATCGCGAAATCTGTTAGAGTAGCACGTGAAACCTGAAGTAGTGTCCAGTACATTTTGTCCCAGACAAGCGGCCTTAGTTACGTATTCGCCTTTCTTTACCGCCCATAGAAGATGCTTCTACAAATATCAAAATGTCACCTTTAATGTCAATGCTAAAGAACTGAAGAAAGAAGTCATCTCAGTCTTTAATTATCTAAATATAAACAGACTCAGGGTTCATAATTGAACTAGGAGTCAAAAGCGGAAGCTTGGTCTCTGCATTATAATCAATCAATGAATCAGGATGCTGAATGGCTGTTACCACCTGCTTACAAAATTTGTTGACTGATACAGTCGGTAGCGTAGTTGCCTTTTTATTCGTTACCTATTTCAGGTTTATTATTTTTGTAACGCTAAGTTAAATTTTGTGGTTCGCAGTTAGGAAAAGACAAACGCGGCTTTTACTTCAATGCCTGGAGAAAAACCTAGTCATGTCGACAGCCCCAGGATTTCAACTCGGGACCTCCCGAATACGAGGTTAGTGATTACTACTGAACCACTTTGCGCAATACACTTACTCCTTTAACTCGGGATTAAATGAGGTAATTGTTACAATCCACTGAATGTGATGGGGAAGGCTAAATTGTTTTATGGACGGTATAATAATAATAATAATAATAATAATAATAATAATAATAGTAATAATAATAATAATAATAATAATAAATATATTTTTTCATTGAGCATAGTTTGTTGTGTTGTCATTGGAATACATAATATTAATATTAAGATTTTTTGACATGTTCCATATTCTAGCTATGAAGCGATGTATAAAATAATATGGAATGTAAATAAATACAATACAACAACTAATTCCATTTTATCTCGTAGTAGTTTTATCTACTGTCAAAGCGAAAGTTGAAACATCTACCCTCCAAATTGTATTTCTTCAGAATTATGAATAAAGGCACATCCTCGTCTTCCACGGAAGACGTCATTCAAATAAACGGTCTTTCATAAACAATTGCAGGAAACAGTTTCTTTTATTTCAGCTTACTAGTGACCAACTTGTTAATCAGAACACTTGTTGTTTAAGCCTATTCTTATAGAAAGGCAGTCAGAATAAATTACATGTCATGAATAATTTGGTAACAATATTTTGAAGCTGAGTTATAATATATCATGTTCCTTTGTTTACTATTTTATCCTTGTAGTGACAATAAAGAGTTCGTTAAATACAACTTCGGATAAATCACTATTTTGTGTTTTCTTCAAAATGAATTACATTAATACAGTCATTGTGTTTCATGTTAATAAATTAATAAGTGGACTGACTCATAAATATCGAACGTGAACGAAAGTCATGCAATATTTGAAATGAAATGGCTGTATAGAGATGTAATGATGTATAGCCAGTATATATCGTACACCACTTTCACTTTATTAATAATGCTGAAACGTTTGCTTCAGCGAAAAACGTATAAATTAATTTTGTTTCTAGAGTTGCAATACGTTCTCTGTATTCCGTATATCTTGAAATAAAAAATGGTGAATGAGATTTTAGCGGACTGAATTCTTTGAAGATATCAGGATTAATAAACATTCGTTAACATATGACGAAAAAAAAAAACTTTATTTTATTCGACACAAGACCCTTTAACATATATTTAAAATTCATTTCGACACATGGAAGCACTTTAGACTTCTTCACTTGTCTCCCATAGGCTCTTTGACCATACTGACGATGGATTCAATACTTTTGATTTTCCATATAGTTATGACTTAAGGATGTAGAAGCGCCTGCACTGTGTGCTCTGAAGAACCCGCACAACGTAACCTAAAGAGCAATGATTGTACTTTACCTTGCTGAAAAGTGAACCTTGTTGGATTTGTATTGCTTGTAGTATGAGCATGTAATTCAGGCGTATCCATATCTCTGATGTTAACACCATATTTGCGCTTACAATAGTGGACACCATTTACTTTGATCTATTTTTTAAATCCGTTTTACTATTCCTCATATTGTTCTGGTGATTTAGTGGGAACAATTATCGAGTTTTCTCTTCTTCGACAAAATTTGTTTCGGACTGTATAATTTTACATGTAGATATAGGGCAACTCGTGTGTATATTCACACAATAAATGAAAAGGCTACATTTGGTTAATTTATATTTAACTTATTGAGCAACTTTAGCCTACTCTCCTCGTAAAAGGTAGACTTTTCCTATGCTTTCATTTCTTTATGACTATATTCTCCTCATACAATATGGACTTGGCTTACATCTTTTATTGTTTGCTTAATAAACATGTCGCGAACTATTGCTATATACTCTTAGTCAGTCAGAAATACTATTGCGAATTTGCTGCTATCTTATCACTTCATGACACCACATTTTTCTGTACAATGTATATGTACAACAATATTATTTAATACAAAAAATAAATTTATTTATATTTTTTTTATTTGTAAATTATTATAGACGAGCAAATATAACTAAGTGGTCAATAAATGTACAATAAATGTAGGCCTACATATATGAAATGGACAATAAATATTCTAAATCTCCGTTATACGATAGACTACATTGAGGTCACAAAGTAAATTAAAGACCAGAATTGAGTTATACATTATTTTCTTCTAATTAATTCTTTAATTTTAGTTTAAATTCACGTCACGGTGTTTTTGTGTAATTTTAACTGCCACAGTATGGGGACTCCTAAGAAGTAAGTCATACGCCTGATATTCATCTGAAATAACTTAAACTGATTAATCTCTAAAACTCCACTATATACCTATTTTTAGCTACACGCAATGTTTAAGATTTCCGCCAGTCGCTATACTAACCATGGACAGACTTAAATACTGCAGTCGATATTAATAAGCAATATTAATTAGGTAAATGTCTGGAGAATCGGCTTTCCATGCTGGTATCTCGTATTCGAATCCTGGTGGTAAATGTGGAAATTGTGGTGGACAATTACGGTGTTTTATTGTAAGTTATCGCAGGCTACCACTGTTTTCCTATCCGTATTTCAGCATTCCTCCGTTAATTATTGTAATCATCATGTTGATGCTGTAGACCAATTTCCCATGCTGCATAAAGTACAACGCTGTTTGACAGAGAGCCTACAATATTGTGGCTTGTTCTTTTTACAGGGGGCACTGGTTGAATGTAGTTAAACACCCGCCATTAGAGATAGAGATATTAATTATTATGCATTCAAATGTCAAAGGGCAACACCTGTAAGTCACGATCGGGAGTTCCAATTACATATATCTACGCTACGGACTCTTCTGTTTCTGGTCTGGTCACAAATAGGAGTACTCTGAGGATAGATATAACTGCGTGTAAATCAAACTCCAGATACAAAGTAATCCTGGACTCTACAGTTCGATCTGAGCCTCATAGTGGTGAGCTAAAAGAGGTTAATTTTAAGAAAAAAATCTGTATATATGATCCCACATTTAACCATTTTGATCATTACAATCTAAAATACAGTCTAGACAATTTTACAGTAACGAAATTGATGGTTGGAACAGGAGGAACTATTCCAAAATATTTTGATAACTTGATCATCAGTGGGATTAGATAAAGCATTTCTCCTTACATTGGACGTTATCAATTTTAGAAATAATCTTTATGGGTTAAAAATTAACTAATTTGTTTTATTTAAGAACTGATTAAATATTGTGATAATATGTTTAATTAAAACAGTTGTAAAGTTCACATTTTAGTTTCAGGGTTGATAAAGTCAATCTCTGTCAAGAAATATGAGGTAAACTGAGTCTCTGACAAAAACAGTGTAAATGTAAATTGAATCCCTGCCAAAAAAAAGGTATAGGTAAACTCAGTTCCGGCTAAATTTCGTCACAAAATCTTAAATCCTTCTTTTTCCAGACTTAGAACTGGCAACTAACTAGTAGAAAAGTTTTGTAACATTTTATAGTTAAAACACTAAGTGATGAAAATATTTTGTCACTTCACTTTAATACCGTTTAGGAAATTGTCAAGCACTTACATTATTTTATGGTATAAGAAGGAACTTGAAACTGATTAAAATCTTGTAATATCTTGATACTCTGTGTCATTTCCTCCCTTCTCTTTGATTGCTGTTTTCTTTTTACCCATGCTACTCAGTGGAACATAAGAATTTGACTGGATGTCTTTCAATAGATGGATAAAAGTATATACTGTATATATATTCGGATGATTACTATAAAATAATGCATTCAAGCGAGAATGGAAAAAACTCGCAGCTGATCGTGGTTCTGTTATGACTGCGAAACGGGCCCAAAGATATGGTAGAAGTAACCCATCTGTTGCGATGTGTGCCTCAAAGACGTAATCAAGACGTATTATGAACAAAAACAACATAATATTAACTTTGAAATATTTTACAAAACTGTAACAGCATAATAAATCAAATATATATATCTCCACAAATTTTTATCAGGTATACTGGAACTCAGTTTTCCTATACCTTTATAATCCTAGGGACTCAGTTTACCTAGATGGAAGTAAGCAAACAACTACTCGGCACTCAGATTTCGTAGTCTCTGTAATTTGTAAACAAAACATTTTATATACGTTATGGTTACCATTGTTTATTAATGGAGAAACATTCACTCCGGAGTCGGGGATTGAACCCGAGTCCCCAGTTCTACGCACTGGAAGTTCTAAATACTGAGCTACGCCGAGGCTCAATCCTCAGCATCGGTTCGAATCTTTCTCCTCTGGTATTTTCGCTAGTGGCCTTACTCCATGTTCGACATATATATTGACATATATATTAAGTCAACTATCATCACATTGTATATTCTTTGAATTTATTTTCTTGTAACACTTTGTTTTTGTGACAACCCTCTAATGGGGGAAATTTGTAGCAATAAAATATTTTATTATTATTTTCATTACGTGATTTTCCTAGATGAAGATTTATGAGTCATGTTGATACTGGGGAATGGGAGTTCTACAGTATGTCTGAAATAATAACAGGACTATAAAATCCAAAATATGGACTAAGATTAATCTCCCCGATGAGTACGAGAAGCTTCCGCAAGACGGATAAATATGTGATCGCGTCCTTGTCTTCTTGAAACATGAAAATTAGAACCGTACTTAGTCTCAGTGTTTATTAACAGATAAATTCTGTAGGACTAAAAATTAATATTTACTTACTTAGTCTGCCTGTGATAAGCCTTTTAGCCGACAACTATTTTATTTATATTCTTGATAATCATAGAGATATTTTGTTTTTTTTGTCAGTTACAGAATTAAATAAATAGACTATATCAAATACCTTTTGCCATAGACTAATTATTCTACGATGTATATTCGCATTAAAATTTAGCATTTTTATTACACGGCACTTGATATCTACCTTCAGAGAAAATACAGAATTATGCGTAGGTATTAACAGCTATAATCGGTTATATCGCCGTTTGTGGATATTAGCGGATATACTTGTATCTAATTTAACCAATCCTTGAATGAAAACACACTGTCGTTCGGTATAAATTCAGAGAAGAATCTTCTGCTATACAACTTAACATTTTGAGGTTTTATATTCGTACTAGCAAAAGCAAATATTGAGAACGAGAACAAATATTTATTTTAATATTCTCAATTGCAAAACGTCACTTTAATTATTCAGGAGAGTTTCAAATATGAACTTATCGAGGGTAAGAGAATATGCACTACTGAACGACTAGGTTTAGTGGTTGAAATGGCAAACTCTTTGAAATAAAATAACAGTATAACAGCGAAAATTTGTGCGAGAAATAAAATCATGCATTATAGCATTACTTCAAATGTTGCAGGGGTAATTAATGAGTTCTATAATGATAATTATTTCTGTTCGTTTATAAGCAAAGCTAAACTAATTATTGAGCTACTGTAATGACAGTTCTAGTAAAACAAACATTAAAATAATTCAAAATAATTCATTTTTCGCTTTGGAAAATTTTATTTCCGTAATATGTGCTAAGTACGGTGGTTGCGATCTCGATTATGATTATGATTTTGGTGATCATGGTTTGTGGACATGATGACGCTTCCTTTAAGATGATAATTAATTTGGTAGGGGTGCAAGTCATTATTGTTTCGATAGAGAGAGAAAAATATGTGAAAAAAGTAATTTTAGAGGAATGATAGGAATAAGAAAGAAATAGACAAACGAATAAATTATTAAATTAATTGGTGGTTAGATGGATGTATAAGTGGACGAATGGATCGATGAATGGGAAAATATAAGAGCGAGTGAGTAGGTTAGTAAACCTGGTGAGTCACTTCCTCTTTATTTATACACGAAGTTACGCAATCCCATGTATTCATTCGCAGTCAATTCCGTAAACACGGTATTTGTAATCATATGTTAACGTATACCTCTTATTGAGGTTCTGACTGATATGTACATCTGCAATTAGACAGTACATCTCACTTGATAAATATCGGAGGAAGAACAATTGAAGGGTTGATAGCAAACACCAGACAAGTCCAAAAATTCCAAATTTGAGTATGGTACAGTTCTTCTCACTTAATTTCAAGCGCAATCTATTGACATAACAAGTTCATACAAAAACCTAGTTTGTGCTATTGAAATGAGTGTTTGAAAATGTAGCGTTTCTGCAAAAAGCGGATTAGTCCAACGTCTTTCTAGCAAAAGACGGACAAGTCACATACGTATCCGATTCTTGTTAGAGAATATGAAGATGGCATTAGTGTTGTCTTCTTTTGTTTCATCCCCATATTAGGTGTTATTGTCGTTGTTACTGGTTAAATATTTCGTTTTACAAATGAATGATCCTTAGAATGAACCAGATCCAAAAAAGCAAGTCGTCAGAATGAGGAGAACATTGAGGTGACAGAAGATGACAATAGCAGTGGGTGTGATGAGTAAAAACAGCTACTATAATAATAATAATAATAATAATAATAATAATAATAATAATAATAATAGTAATAATAATATTATTTATATGTATATATTTTAGATAGCGCATAGTTTATTGTGCTGTCATTAGAAAAAATTATTTTTCGGTATTTACTTGATATACTTGACGTGCCAAGAATTGAAAGACTGAAGGGCACACATTGAGAAATACAAAAATATAAACATAACAATCAACGTTGTTTTTCTTATCCAGGAAATCATTCAAACATAAAAATTTTTTTATTTAATAAAACACTTATAAAGTATTTATTTGTATGTTGATACAGTTGACAATATGAATGAAACATGATTTCATATACTTTTACTTAATTAATGTGTGTACATATAAAGTTTCGTGCAAAAAGTGGGTATCTTCAAAAGTTTTTTTCTTTTCCAAGAAACCGTATAAAAGATAAGCGTGAAACTTTTTACAAAAGTTGGTAGATATATGACAAACCTATATGAAATATGTCAGATTATTTTATTTTACGAGAAACGTGAAGGACAGTTCTTTTCCTTTTTCTGAAAAATTAATATTTTGGACTTGTCCAGTTTTTGTTATCAACCCTTCAATTCTTTGTATACATCTGAAGTCCGACTAGCGAAATACATATTACCAGAGAGTGATTATGCAATAGAGGAGGAAAATAACTGGTCACCCTACCCATTATCTTCTGGCTTAATTGCCTCATAAGTGATGCCTTAGTGGTGTTAACTATCTACGGACAACAATAATAATGTTGATGAGAATAGTGTACTTATCATACTAGATGCGGTGATAAAGACGTGTAGCTAATAATGGTTAGCGGATTCGGATCTTACGTTGTGTGTGTTGCTTAATGATGTTATAATGTGAGAACCTCGGAATATTCCACATATTTGCTCCTCATAGATTCTACGACAGCGGTGTCGTAAACGACGGATGTATCAAATGATTGCGCTTTCAGAACTTACTTACTTAAGTAGTTATAAATAAATGAACATAATATATTTAAAAAATTTGTCAGTATAACCAGATCTACCATACGTGCTTAGTTCATTCGATTTTCAAACGAGGGAAATGTCTACTATAAATTGATGCTAACTTTCCTTGGCAAACAAATGAAATTCAGAGTTGTATATTTTGAATTAAGGAATTACCCACCTTAGCGGTATATAACTTTCACACTTAATCTTACATTGAAATCTTCTAGAATCAGGTACCGGAATTTCGTGAGTATATTAAAAAGTGCAGGGTTGCACAAAATTTAATAAATAAGTTAGGTGGGTAGTAGTTAGTGGGTGAATGAATGGATGGGGAGGTAGATAGACAGAGGAAGTATACAAGAAGGATAGGAAGAAATTATAGAAAAAGACAACATACTAGGACGGAAGCAATGATAGAAAGGAAGAGAAGAGAAAAAGGGAGGATGAAATGAGAACCTCATATTCGAGAACAACTAAAAGTAATGGAATAGCAGATTGTGTGGGATGCGTTTATTGTCTGCGTAATGGAAATATATAATACGTAACAGAAAGCGCTGTGGGAACGATAAGTAAAATATTGTCCATTTGTCGGTGGTGCCTGGGCGTAAGGAGCCCGCCCCCAGATTCGGGGTGTGCTTGGGCGTAGATTATAATCCCGCATTCTTCTGAATGCCTGGTTGGGATTTTCCCGAGGATTTCCACAACAGTAGACCCTAAGGAGGATGTCAGAAAATATATGCTGAATCCACGGTCCCATTTGGCCTAAATATATCCTCGCTACCACCAATCCCGCCGACTCTAGATGATCTAGCAATTGATATGGTGTCGCTATATAATCGAACAAATCGAAAGTGATTCAAAATTTGTCGTATGTAATCTCATAGCTTCCACTTTAATTTAAGGAAAGCAATAAGTATACCTTATTTTTGTCATTAAATTGAATATATATGACATCTGTTTTTAAAAGAACGCAACAATTAAGCTGTAGCTTTCACTTAGGGTGAAGATATGCTATTTGTTTAATAAATCTGTTTCATACATCCTGCCTTAAAGATGTAGGTTCGCCGACAAGTCAATTTCAGAGATAAGATATCACTGAGTGAAACCAAAGCAGATTAAAATCAGTGTATTAATCATAAGTTGTGGAATTTTATTAACTTTTATTGTAGCTAATTTCAATATTGCATTACGAGATTTGCACAAGTGGGTTTCTTTTTCAGATCCACAGTGAAAATTCAATTTTAAGAACAAAAAGTTACTTACATAAATAAGTGTTTGCACTATGAAATAAAATGTTGTACGAAGGGAGGAAAGCAGTGTTTGATTATATTGGATATTCCATTTTCCCATTGTACTAGTGAAGTATATTGGCCTCTTCGAATTGCTTGTGAAATATATAAAATCTCACAGTTTTTCGAAGGTGTATTCACTTTTATGTTCAGATGAAAAATGTTTGGGATCGTATCCTATACTTTGAAGATTATTACCAGTGTCGAAATTTATATGAAAATTAAAACTACACTTATTTGAATCAAGAATGCTTTAAAGGTTTAATATAAAGCAGGTATTGAAATTATTGCAGAAAGTATAATAAAATACAACTTCTAACAAATACAAGTCACATCAGTCACGAAGACGCTAAATCTCATCATCGACAATAACTCCGAAACTTGTCAGATAAAAGAAGGCTTGATGAAAAAAAAAACGTGTTCATACAACTGTTTTAATTATTTATTGTATTTTAATTACATTTCAATTTAATTTAAAAATATTTCTGTATCACTGTCTTCGTGTTATATTAAATTTATTTTATTATCTCTTAATCCGTTATGAAACAGATCTGCTCCAGTTCAGTGACAATTTCGGACACTACTTAATGAGGCGTGAATTAGACACGAATTTCCGGTGCTCTAGAAGTTCCGATAATGGTGCATTCGGTATATTTATCTATTTACATTTTTTTCTTCAATAAAGCTTCGACATCAACATATCAACTATCTTTTAGATGATATCCGAATAAGATACATCTAAATTTATCGTCAAAACGAAAAGGGTGCAATGTTGAATGAGCCAATAGACATCCGTCTTCTTAATTCCATCACGCCTTGGTGAAAACATGAATATAACACGAATTAGTAAGTTTATTTATCATGAGTTTGTAAATTCATCTCGCCTAAAGTCACAAATGAGGTAGAGATTAACGTTGTTGAATGTAATTAGATAAACACAAAATTTAATGTACTATAATGACGTCGCTCTATTATTCACCAAAGAGAGAAAAAGGACACACAACATATTACACAATTCCTTCAAATATGTTTGTTTACGTTGTTTGTTGGTGTTATCAAGAGGAAATTACAATATTTTTTCTCAGTAAAATTCGTCTGCTACATTGTAGGTTATATGCTTTATGTAATTGAATTGCCATCATGTAAGATAAAACATTTTTATGAAAAGTAATCAGTTGTCAACACAAGTAGGCCTATGATTCTTATTGCAGGACAAATGACGAATGCATGTTCGCTATACAAACTGCGCTTGGATCGTTGTTCCTAGTAGTAAATCAATAATATCATTATGACTATGATTATATTTATGCAAGGCTATTTTTAGTATTGTTACTTGTGCATCGTATGCTACATCTTTCTTTAAAAGTATTCAAATTATTTCAGAATTACTGCAAAAAATCGTTCAGATTATTATTCCACGTTTCGACTATCAAAATTTAGAAATGTGTAGATGTCACAAATTAAATTAGGTAAATTGTCTTTTCGCATTTCTTTGTAATTCGTTAAGATATTGTCAAAATTTTAATGACCGATGATTATAAATGAAAACCAAAAATAAAATATTTTTTATTAGTGTTATTGCTAGAACATTACTTTCCCGCAATTTTGGACATTAACAATCTATCGCAATAGAATGCAGGTGAAACAGCTCGATAACGCCTGTCCGATTGAGAAAACACAAGATACGACATTGAAACTAAACAGATATATACCTATGTATCCACACGGAATTGAAACCCAGACCGTCGGTTACACGCGAAATAAAAATACGAGCTATAATGTGCACAAAAATTACAACGGGCTATAAAAATATTCGTGAGCAAACGACTTCACTGCTACATTAAAACGTAAAACGTCCTGACTTCCAGTTTTCTGTGAAAGGCTATCCCATCCGGGATAGAACAGTTTAAGTACGGCTATCATACAGAATGTGATACTACGACTAAAGATGCCAAAAATCGCGCGCGATGTCTAAAATGAGATGGTACGGATAGGAAAAAAAAATTATGTTTCAAGGAAGAATTTTCTTAAACACACTCACAAAAGTATTTTATTTACGGAACAAACAGTAGGTCTATATCGCACATGTGTTATTATTACAGACATATTTAATTAAACCTTTGTACGTATGGGAATGTATTTTTCTTCAATTGTGAACATGAATTAAAACTGGAATAGAAATTAATTCTATTGGCATTTTCGTGAGAAACAATCTAAAGATCGATAATGAAATAATTTAGCTTCATGCTTCTCTGTGGAAATGTACATGAAAAGTGAAGTTAAATAATTACTTTATTTCCGATAGCAGTGTGCGAATATTATTAATGACATTGTATTACGTGACATATGCAAACTATTATAGCGTTAAACTTCCACAAATGAATTGCAATTAATATTACATACCTCAATAACATCAAATCATTCAACAAATGAAGACGATCCAATACATGCGGTGCTGAAACCGAATTTAACGACATTCGCAAATGACTTATTTTAAAAATGGAACATTACAGATCTTGATCTTCTACTCGAGTATACGAGACGTAGCCTAATTATCTTGATAAAGAGTTTAATATGTTTTCAGCTTCGTTTTCTTTGCTTGCTGTAAAATTTCGTCGTCTCACATCATCCACCTACATAGCATCTTTAGAATGTGTTAAAGTAATAGATGAAATCACACAGGTTTAAAAACAAGACTTGACTATTCCAGGTCACTTTATATAAGCGGATTTCTCGCACGACGATGCTTTCATATCATTAGTCATTACTTACCAGTCGTGGCTGCTGTGAGCGCTATGTTGCCGAGGAGTGACACAACGCAGATGAGCTGAATCCAGCTGTTACACCGCCACATTGTTACGTCACGACGTTGTGCCGGCGTCAACAATGTAGGAAGAAGAATTTTTGAGTTTTTTTTAATACCCACACCACCACCACCAGCAGCAATGTGGAAGCAAGAGGTTCTCTGTTTGCAGTTCATGGAAGTCTGTGTTCGTCTGTACTTTAACACTTTCTGCTGCTTCTTCTCATACAGTGATGGAAGAAACTCAGATGTTAGGAATAGTGACGTCATGATCCCTCTCCTCTCGTGGCTTAGCTCAATTTTAAAACAAAAGGAACGAACCTTCAGATATCACTATACCGCTATTGTTTTCAGTTTCACAATTAGCTATGTTACAACATAAACAACTACTTCGTTTGTATGGTAGCCAAAGTCACATGATAGCTGCTTTGTGTCTCTACCTAGAAACAAGTTTTGTAGTTACGGAAGTCTGCACGTCAAAAACGCAAGTGTATCGTCGCCGACACTCCGGAACACGCCTTGCGAGGCATTGAGAAGGCTGATGTCACTCTCACAACACTGTCCACGCGGAGGGAGCGTGGAGGACTCGTGGCGCGTGTTGCCTACTGCCGCTGTGAACGGCGCTGCGGCGCGACTCTGTCTGGAGCCCAGCAGGCGAGGCGTGGATGAGGCCCGCGACCCGACCTTCTGCCTGCGCAGGGAGCGTCGGCCGGCACAGGCGCCGACTACGTCGGGTGGCGCCAATCACACGCCAAGACGCCTCGTGGCCCGACCAATCCTGCGCTCGGGGAGGAGGGCCTTCCGCTCCTAGGGACATGGTCCGTGCCAATGCATCCCAAATTACTTGTATCTTCTAACTTGCCACTTGTCTTCTCACCGACCCCTCTGCCCTCGCACCCTAACCTGGCTCGCAGAAATTGCATCTTACAAGAACATGGTTAGCACAAATACGATTAAGACTGTCCCAATTTGTCCCTTTTGCCTTAATTTTGACCCTTAAGCCATCCCATTCTTTCATTAACCAACATATCTTAAAAAAATGCTGCTCCTAATTGCAATGTCCAATATGCAGTTGCTTGTTAAGTAGTCACATGGATTAAAAGTAATGCTCATTATTGCTTCAGAAGAGGATAATGGGTTTGAGATAGATTCGGAAAATTAACTGTAAGAGGTATCACTATAGATGAGAGAAAATAATAATAATGATAATGATTTATTTTAGCTGCCAGTGCTAACGCCGTAGGATCTTCTCTTCCATTCAACCGGCAAAAAGTATACGTATGAATGAACTTACAAGTTACATAGATTACAACTAATTGAGTTCGATAAAAGTGACGTATATACAAGTACAAGAGTTACTTTTGAATTAGCTATCCACTGGAGTAAAATTCCTACATAAGCTGTAATATACAGTATTACTACAGCAGTGATACCCACTGTGGCTTTATAGCTCTTTTTCAAAGCATTTGAAGAATTCACTGTGATATTTTTTTCTTTCGTTCTTTCTTTTTTTCTTTCTGACTTTCCTTCTTTCTTCCTATATCGGTTTAATTTCCTCTTTCCCGTCTTACACGTCACTGTGGGTTAGGAGGGGGAATCACCGAATCATACACTAGACGTCTCAAAAGTGCGGGCCTCCTTGTTCGTGTGATTAATATAGCACAGGGCCACCACAGACACATCACAGGACAATAACAAGACAACGAACAAACACCCAGTCCCGTAAACGGAAGACAAATTTCACCCATTACTTACACCGGAAATCGAGCCTCGAACCCCTCTGTCGGGAAACGCGCGCTATCTATATAGCCACAACGGCGGACGACATTATTTCTAACAAAAGAAATTGATGGAAAATTATTTTTAATAAACGAATATAAATAATAAAAGAAGGGGAGAAAAATACTTAATACAAAATTGCAATAACAGAAGATACAAATCAGATTCAAAGGTATCTTAAAACTTTTATGGCGATTTTGCCGGAATAATTGAGAATAAGAAGGAAATCTGTTTGAAATGTGTTGAAAAATTAATTTATAGACAGTTGCATGGAATATACGAGATGTTGTGCAGAGGACGGTAAAGTTAAGAAGCTGAGTTGTGGATATTGGGACAGACAATCTCTAATAGACAACAGACAGGAAAAGACTTAGGGGAGAGTCGGGTAGTATCGGACAGTGCGTTTTTTTCATCTACCACCACATGGTAGTACCTGAATGACATGGTTACGTTTCTCTATGCGACATCATAGAAACATACCCATGTCAATCAGGTACTATCATCGTGTGGTAGATTAAAGACACTCACTGTCCGATATTACCCGATGTCCGATACTACCCGACTCTCCCCTATCGAGTTGTTAAAGAATGTAATAAAATTTTAAAAAGATTTAGGATTATCAAACTCTCTTTGTTAGAATGGGAAACATTGTTAAGATTCTTTCGACCAATGATGTAATTGAGAGAGATAACCACTTTATTTTGACCCCCAATGGCGAAAATGTAGTTCCAATTAGTTTTGATTAATTAGTGTTGACAATGTCTTACAAATAGGAAATCACCTGGATTTCATAATATAAATGCAGAATTAATGAAATGTCTAGCAACAATTTTTAAAAATAAAATTTGAAACTATTTTGGAAATCGGTTCCAGTTCCAGAGGAATGGAATATAGTACATACTAATAAAAGAGTGCTATAGTTCCGAACCTGTCCACTTTTAAAAAATCAGAAAATGATTTAGCAATGCCAGTAATTTCTTTATTATAAAATCTATCTATGTTAATGTCGTTTCTGTTCCAAAACAAATGGTCTTATTTAAAACTATGATGACAAATTTAGTTATATTCCACAAGCTCCCTTATCGTCAATAGGATTTTTTCAAAACTTGTCTACTCCAGGCCCATTATATCCATAAATGGAGCCGGTTATGTGTCTTGTTTATTCCAAAGCATGCCTTATCCACAGATTGCTATGCTACATATATACTACAGCTATTTATTCTGCTTCAAAGAATATGGATTTTATTTTATAAAGTAGTTATTAGAGGGGAGAAATTTTTTCGTAATGATTCATGCAGTTACATGAGCGTTGTAAAAATGTCTATTTCGTACAAGAAATCAACCCTCAAATACCTCCAGTATGTAGAAACCGTATTATAATAGAAAATTTACTCATGTTGAAAATCTGCTAAAAACATTTTGGAGGTTTCTGGAAACTTCCACCAGGCTTATTATTTTACCATGAGCTTATTAGTGTCAATAACGAACCTACTGTTTCATCCAGTAATGGCAATGATTTGTGTGAAAGTGGATATGAAGACGAAGATGGTGATCTGAGAACGTGAATAAAATGTTTCTATTAAAGGTCCGTTGAATAAAAAGTGCTGCCATTATTGTAAATTAAAGAGTGACTGAGGATTGACAGAACCTTTCATATTACAGAGAAAATTGAAACTTCCCAATGAATAACTAACCTACTGTATCATCCGGCCCCGGAACAATTTTTCCCTTGGAATTATTCAAAATAATTCAGGTTCCTCACTTACTTACTTACTTACTTACTTACTTACTTACTTACTTACTTACTTACTGGCTTTTAGGGAACCCGGAGGTTCATTGCTGCCCTCACATAAGTCCGCCATTGGTCCCTATACTGAGCAAGATTAATCCTGTCTCTATCATCATATCCCACCTCCCTCAAATCCATTTTAATATTATCTTCCCACTTACGTTTCGGCCTCCCCAAAGGTCTTTTTCCCTCCGACCTCCCAACTAACACTCTATATGCATTCCTGGATTCGCCCATACGTGCTACATGCCCTGCCCATCTCAAACGTCTGAATTTAATGTTCATAATTATGTCAGGTGAAGAATACAATGCGTGCAGTTCTACGTTGTGTAACGTTCTCCATTCTCCTGTAAGTTCATCCCTCTTAGCCCCAAATATTTTCCTAAACACTTTATTCTTGAACACCCGTAGGCCCTGTTCCTCTCTCAAAGTGAGAGTCCAATTTTCACAACCATACAGAACAACCGGTAATATAACTGTTTTATAAATATTCTAACTTTCAACTTTTTTTGAGAGGAGACTGGTTAACAAAAACTTCTCAACTGAATTATAACAGACATTTCCCATACTCATTCTGCGTTTAATTTCCTCCTCAGTGTCATTTGTATTTGTTACTTTTCCTACAAGATATTTAAACTTTTTCACCTTTTCAAAGGATAAATTTCCAATTTTTATATTTTCATTTCGTACAATATTCTGGTCACGAGACATAATCATATACTTTGTCTTTTCTGGATTTACTACCAAACTTATGTATCGGTTGCTTTAAATAAAATTCCCGTGTTTTCCCTAATAGTTTGTGGATTTTCTCCTAACATATTCACGTTATCCGCATAGATAAGCAAAACAGTAAAAAAAAAAAAACGAAAGATTTACAAAAAAAATTAATATTTACTGTTTGCTACACTGAACTCTACTCGGTAAGAAAATGCTTACTAAGTTTGTTCTTGAATCTATTAAAGTCCGACAGTCTCTGATATCAGTCTGTAGGGTAAACGCGGTAGGAATTAGTTGAACATAAAATTAATTGTAGATATTTTTTCACCATTGATAACACTGCGTAACAAATTTTAACTTTTTTTTCTGCACTGGGAATATGATACATGTTTTCTGTATAATTTGGACCTCCTGAGTACGAATATGACAATAATAAACAGTTGTTGTGTACGGTTTTTGAGAAATTTTCGTATTTATATCTATTAAAATAGGCCTACTACTTTAGGCCTATATAATGACAATAAAGTTAAATACTCACTTCAGATGAATATAGCTTTCTTTTTGGGCATTTTCTTTTGTACTGTGCATCAGGTACATCACGAGCTAAAGTCCAACAATAGTCTGATAGTTATATATTGGTACTCCATTGTCCTTGGTATCTTTCTTCCATAGTTGAAATTTCTTAAAGAAAGCGCTCACCATGCTCATCACTGAAATCGCCACAATTCTCGGGAAAAAAAATCAAGATGGGAGTGAAGGAAGTGAATTTTCAGAGACATGTTAGAACCCATAGTTTCATACGCCAACAGTAAATTTTGCACTACTTCTTCATAGTTCTCACTTTCACGGTTACCTAGGATATTTAATACAACTTCCTTGAATGGAATCCAGGAGACTCTCTCTTTTCCTGCCAACAAAGATTCGAAGTGATTGTCCTTCATTATATCTCTAATTTGCGGTCCATTAAAAACTCCCTCGTTTATTTTTGAGTCACTAATAGCAGGAAATGTTTCCTGGATAGGTATATTTATATGCTTCAGTGTCATGATTCAACCCATTAAAAAAATTCTTCATTAACCTTAACTTAATCCGTAAAGAGGGTAAAATTACTTTACTTTGAGACACAAGGAGTTGATGTATAATGCTCTTATTCCCTGGCTCTAGTGAGTGTCATGTTGGCCATACTTTTATTTTTTAATTCTTATCTCGATCGCGACTGTCCCATTCTCACAGAAAGCAGCAACATTTTGTATACCTAATTGTATTCCAAGAAATAATGCCACAACCTTCAAATTCACAATATAAACTATTCGTAGGCCTACTTTGAAATTATCATTAAAGAACACTTTAAAGAAATACACGTCTTACACAGAATTCTAACACCACGGAAATCTCCTGCTAAATTGAAGCGATTTCATACAACGAACCTGTTTCTCTCCCTGCAAATGGAACGGAAAAGGGCAATAAACAAATTTACGATTCTAGGAGTGGTTTTGACAGGGTAGTCTTTTGCAAAATATAAACTGTAGTGATGTCATTAAAGCTCACAGTGAAAGGAATACACATCCCAAGTAAAATCAAGTAAACTCAAGCGAACCTGTTCCTATAGACTCGTAAAAGTGCAATAAAATAATTTCTGTTCCTGCAAGTGCTTCTAACATGGTGACCTACTTATACTAATATTGTTTTCACATAATGGGTAGTCACATTTGCAAAACAAAATAGTTACACATGAAATACGGTAATTTTTTTTAATAAAATGCATAGAAAATGAATTATAGTGTGCATCTCGAAAACCCGAACTGATGGAACATTTTGCTTGTTATTTTGTTTAATTTCAGGAGGTCGAAATTAGTAAGAATTTGTTAGTTTTATGTCTGGTGCAAATGACTGTTGATCAGTGTAATAGAACTCGCATAAGAACTATGAAGTTCTAAAGAGTGATGATATTTCCAAATTTAAAGTCGGAGTCTTGGACGTCGACAAAACTATTACGCGTATCTCGAAGTAGCAGAAATGAGATTATTGTGAGCTAGGACCTACAGCTGGAAAGTGCCTTCAATATAGTCTCCATTATAGAGATAACAGCCCAACTAAACATATTTAAGTCTGTTGAGAAAATACCTGATTTTCAATGTAAATACCATGCAGATGTATTTCTTATGGGAGAGGATAGAGCATCACGAATCGTATTGGATTATGTCATGTTGTAGCCGATGTGTGGATGTCCAAATTGCGTTGGATAGGTGAATTTAGAATCAACATTTAGTAGATCGTGGGCATTATTCGGTAAAGAGGAAAGTTTTTGAAGAAAATGTAGTAATATAAATAATTCATTTCATCTGTTTGAATTGTTGAAACTGATTTCAGTGATTGGTCTTGACAAGGGATGAATATATTTATATTGATGTGAGGCAGTTTCTTATTTCGGACAGATTTTCACTTTAAAAGCTTGTATTACCACTGATAGAACTTCAGCCCTAAGGGGTCCCTATGCTGGCTTCCTGGCTCAACACTGGAAAGAAAATTTCTGTCATGTTACTGTATCATGCATCAGGAATCTCTGTGTACCAAGTTTTTAAATACGAATGAAATAATGGACATTTTAGCGCAGATTCTGAACAAAACTCGGGCCTGTCCTCTCTGATAAGACTCTTGAAAGAATTGGTGAATGAAATGGAACTGCACTTTGGGGAGTTAATTATTCTGCATTGAGAGATTCATTGACTAAGCCAGGGAAAATTCCTTCAACGAACACAAATAAAATACTATTAGAAACAGTAAAATTGTCTTAAACGTTTGCATTATTTTCATCATTTAGCTATATTACTTGATCTGCCAGAGAAACTTTATGATGTGAATTTGAAACCTGGAGGACATGATATCGAAATTGTAGAAATAATATGAAGTATACTATCTAAATAAAAAGGTAAATTTATTTAAGATCAGCCTAGAAATGTTGATTGAAGGTAATCTCAATTAGATTAAGAAGAAGAGCCATATTAAAAGGTAGCTTGTGTAAAAGCTAGGAGGTTATTGGAGGTTTTCAGCTTTCAACAACATTTATTTGATATCTAAGTTTGTGTCTTTCCCATTTACAAACCTAAACATAGAATAGGCCTATTTATTTTCTTCAATGCAACTAGAATTCAATGTAGATAAACCAAGTGCTGCATTTTAAAATTGTCATTAGGAAATGATTTTTGTTTGAAAAGTGTTTCATAAATGAAGAAATATTGATCTATAATTTTTAAACTAAAAACAATAAAAATGTTTAAAAAATTGAAAAAAGTAATATACCTTATTGACAGATGGGCCCGCTTCAACATCGGTATGGTGTCATTAAAATATGTTACCATTTTAAATTTTTTAACACTTTTAATGTTTTAATTTAAGAAAGTTTTATAGTTTTATCATAAGTGTTAAAGTGAAGAACAAACTGCAATTCATCTGTCATTCTTCAAAACAAATAAACCTATAGGGGAAGTCCGTGTAACTTGGACCAGTGTGTAACTTGATCCACCGATGCAATCACTATTTCCAGGATAGTTTGCAAGGTACTTTATACAGCGCTTTGAACCTTCTACATGTTAGGCAACTGTCCATAAATCTCATTATGCAGGGTTGGCTTGACGCGGTCATAACGGTGTCGAAATTCTATCCTCAAATTCTTCAAATCTTTTCACAATAGTTTGACAGCGTGTTGTGCGAAGACGTTTAGAAATACAAGACTGCCTTATACATACGAAGAAATACCAGTGTTGGAGGTAAGTTGAGTGAAATTTATATCAATGTTTGTAAAGTAGTTTTTACGTAAATAATTTTTAAGTGTTTCTTTTACAATGCGTGTAAATTGAACCATCACAAAGCGTGTAACTTGAGCCAATGCTAAAATTTACCAATCCTTACAACATAACAAATTTAGAAGATAAAATTGTCCATTATGTCTTCACTAGTGTGAATTTCCAAAAATCAGAAGTCAGTGGATGAAAATTTTGTAAGGACACATAATTATAATATTATTTATATTATATTATATAAATAATAATATTATAAAAGATTGCTTTAGTTTATTTCAATGTTAATAATATTTTATTTCTTAAATTATGTAATAAGACTTCGTTTCATTTGGTGGGTCGACAATTACAACTTTTTAACGAATTCTGCTTTCGCCATTACTTTACAGATGACTACAAGATAGGAAAGAAAAGCGAAGGGAGTGTATGGGAAGTGGAAAGAAGAACATCTGCAACTCGCTTTAGTTGCAATATCGGAAGGGGTTGGCGTCAATGAGGCTGCACGAAGGTATAATATACCTAGTGCCACCCTTAAAAGATACAACAAAAGGAAGGATGCTAAAATTAGACAGCCCGGTCACCCATTTGACTTGCCACAAGAGGTGGAAAATGATCTTGTGACACATCTTCTGCAGCTAGAAAAAATGTTCTATGGGTAAATACATTACAGCAAAATGTATATTAGGGTCTACATTAGGCCTACAACTTAATTCAATCAAACTTAATATAGGCCTAATACTTAATCTGCTTATTCCTTAATTTCAGACTGACACGGAGAAGTGTTATGCAATTAGCATACGAGATTGCAGAGAAGAATAAACTGGCCACTCGGTTCAACAAGGAAACGGAGTCTGCCGGCAAAGAATGGTTTTCCGGCTTTATGAAGCGCCATCCCGAACTTAGCCTTAGGCAGCCAGAAGCCACATCACTTGCCAGGGCTTCAGGATTCAACAGGGTTGTAGTCGGCAAGTTCTTTGACACATTGGAACAACTTGTCGACCAACACAAATTAACTGCTGCCAGAATATTCAACATGGACGAGACATCCCACACTGTCGTTCAACGCCAAGAGAAGATTCTGGCACAGAGGGGAAAACATCAGGTTGGAGCCATTTCTTCGTGTGAGCGAGGTCAGAATGTGACAGGAGTGTATGCCATGAGTGCGAGTGGCTTCTTTGTACCTCCTATACTTATTTACGCTAGGAAAGAAATGATGGAGTCTCTCACATTTGGAGCACCTTCTAACACCATCTTCCGCTGTTAGGATAAGGGATGGATGGATTCTGACACATTCTGTGGATAGATTAGGCACTTCATTAGAACTGTCAAATCCAGCCCTCAGGAGGAAGTACTGTTGATTTTAGATGGTTACAGTAGCCATACGCAATCGCTGAAAGCGATTGAGATCTGCCGTCAGTACGGTGTGATTATGCTATCTCTACCGTCGCACTGCACGCACCGTCTCCAACCACTGGATGTGTCGTTCTTCAAACCTCTGAACACATTCATGTCAGCTGCCATATCAACGAAGATGAGGGAACTTCCAGGACAGCGGCTGAATGTCCAGCACATTGCCTCACTGGTAGGAGTGGCATTCCCCAGAGCAGCAAATATGCAGATTGCAATGACTGGCTTCAGGCACACTGGTCTTTGGCCTTTCGACCGAAATGTGTTTTCAGAGGCTGATTTCGCGCCTTCTTTGGTGACCGATCGGTCTTGGAATGGTGAGCCATCAGCATCAGCATCAGCATCAGCATCTCGGGCAGCAGAAGAAGTGGAAGGAGCAACAACAGCAGCATCAGCAGAGAAAAATATGGGAGACAATGTGGAGCTACTTTCTGGTCTCACAGAATATGTGTCAGTGAAGGAAATAAGCCCTTTGCCTTCGTCTTCAAAATCTGGACAGAGAAAATCCGGAACGAGATACAATGCATCTGGCGTGGTGCTGACCGCTACGCCACACAAGAATGCTCTGCAGCAACAATCAGATGGGAAGGCCGCAAAGAAGAGAAAATTATTTGATTCGAAAGTTAAGGTGACATCCAAAACACGCTGTGTTATTTGTGGTGAAAGTGAGAACAAAGACTGGACTCAGTGCAATCGGTGTGGAAAATGGGCCCACGAAGAATGTGCAACAATTACAGATGAACTATTTTATTACTGTTGTATGTGAGTGAAATCATTGCTTGACACAAATTTTTGTTTAAATAAACAACATTATTGGAGTTGAATGTGTTTAATATGCCTGGTCCAAGTTACACGATCCTCTGGTTCATATTACACGACCCTGGCTCAAGTTACACGGCTTCGAAATTTTGATTAAATTTTATTTTTGAAGTATTAGAATTAAAATTAGTGAAGTCTTATTCTACTTAGGGATTTATTATGGCAATCTACCATCATAAAAAATTCAGGGACATTTTTCTCAATATGATAAGTGAGTTACGGCCATTCAAAGTTAGGTGGTCCAATATACACGGTCTTCCCCTATTGGCTGATACTCTTCCGATGAAGACTTTGCTCAAATTATATCCATCTTTATGAATCTTAATTTTTATACGAACTTCATAAATAAATAAATAAATAAATAAGTAAATAAATAAATAAATAAATAAATAAATAAATAAATAAATAAATAAATAAGTAAATAAATGTATAAGTAAGTAAGTAAATAAATGAATAAGTAAATAAGTAAATAAAAATAAACAAATAAATAACAAATGAATAAATAAATACGTAAATAAGTAATTAAATAAATAGATAAGTAAATAAATAAATAGATAAGTAAATAAATAAATAGATAAGTAAATACAGAACTGGCTGGTGAAATATTTTGATCATTGATTAGGCGCAATCTTAAACAGTTATTTATCAAACATTAAAGCTATTGCTAAGGAAAGCTTCTGACAAGTTTCACACTGAGTAAGAGGGAAGATAATTATATTGTAACTTTCAGATTTCACAAGAAGATCAGTACATATAATTTCAATGTCTTATTTTCATAAATATATAATTCTATTGTTTTAACCGTTTTTTCACATTCCAATTTGAGTTTTCCAGATGTAAATATGACGGTATAATTGTGATTATTGTAGGGTTAGATCATTTCAAAGTCAAAGAACCTCTCAGTAGTGACCAAAGCATCGAAATTGCCTGATCCTGTTTCAGATGAAATAAAGCTGAAACCTGAACGGACTGTAAACTTCAGTACATTTGTTCAGGAAGATGATGATGATGATTATGATTATGATGGAAATCTATGGTTAGGCCTAGTTTAATGTATAGGTTTCCAACTCGAATAGTATAAAAGAACAACTTTACTAGTAGACTATCCAAAAGTGAATATGTGTGAAAAATAGAAACCCATGTTACCTCCATCGACGAAACTGAAATCTCGATTCTGGAAATTAACACCCCTTTGTAAGATAGCTTTTCACAAGTGAACTGTAGCAACAGACGAAGCCATTTATATTCTGGCTAATTATTCAATATCGAACTACAATATTCACCATGCGAATACAACCTGAAATCGATACGTCGAGGGAACTAGTTTATTAATGTTCGGCGTTTAATCCATAATATACAGAACATAATCAAGTAGAAAGGGAACGCTCTGCAGGTTGTCGACGAAATATTTTGAAACTGCAGAGATCACGGTATAGTATAATGATGCGAATGGTGTATGAAAATTCAGTAGTAGGGTAAAATTACCCCGAATTTCTTTTCGTATTAAGAATGGGTTTTCTTTTCATGAATCGTATCCAGTCCTATAGGAGAAACCATCAGCTGACTCAGCAATGGAATGAAATGAAATGGAATGGAATTTACGGGAGATAGGCACTATGGTCCAACACTGCGACCTGTTATGATCTATTCCACTAACCCTCAAGTTAAGCGCATTCCCAACTTCACACCGGTTGACTATACTAAGATTCGCTGCGTACACAGCAACTCTCTTCGTCCCTAGGCCAGCCTCCTCCGTGCTTTATCGCTGATCTCACTGGTGTTAGATTTATCAGGAGAATAGTCACATAAGATGAAACATTGTAAATACGTACCGTAATTCCGATTCCTCGTAAGAGTGGCTCGATTCCCGTCTGCCTGCCAAAGTCATCGTTAAACAAAATCGGTTCGGCCCCAAAATAATGATGTGTATCTGGTGGAATTTTGGAAGATGTGATTCACTGAGGGTTTGTTCCTAACGGACATGAAATCGATTAGGACCTTTTATTTGAACAGCTATAACGATTTCATGAAATTTTGAGAGATAACCCGCTATTAGACCTACAGTAGTTATTCGAAATAGAATCATCTTACAACAGAATAATGCGAGACTCCATTCCGTTCGAACAACCATGAAAAAAATTCAGGAATTGGGGGGAATCGAACTGCTACAACATCCGGCATATAGTCCTGATCTTGCGTCTTCATTACTATCTGTTTCGATCCATGGCCACTTCCTGCACGGAAGAAATTTCCGAAACTTGGAAGCCGTTGAAATGGGTGTCACTGAACAAATGAAGACCTAACATTCTATATGTGCTAAGTGCTAATTTTTCAAATTTCATTTTATTCAATATAAGGGAGGAACATCCATATGAGAATAATCATACTACATTATTTGTCTTTGTCGTAGCTGAACTGTAAGTGACTCATTCATGCGCCAAAAGACGGTATTATAGGTATTTCAACATGCATTTCGCAGTGTGTTATTTTTAGCACTTAGTACATTTAGAATATTAAGTCCTGAATTATTCTTCGCATCGAAAGCCAGAAGTTGGTGCCATTGTGGGCTAAGAATCCTGGCTGAAAGATGGCTCAAAATCATAAAATCGAATTATCTTTACGTTGAAGAACATATTAATTTCTTGTCGCAACACATTCCAACTAAAATTTTGCTCCAAAACAGACATTACTTATGAGCAGGTCTGGCGGTTTCGGCCCCGTAAACTTAAGATTGATTGGTACATTTATTATACTGTAGCATATTAGATGTTGGTCGAGTGGCATGAGCAGACGATCATATAAACAAAGACGTGTATGCACTGGCGAACTATCGGCTGTGTGCGCGAACAGTTATAGGAGGCCACAACTACATACTAGGCCTACTTTTTTTCTTATTTTACGACGCTGTATCAATATCTCAAGTTATTTAGCGTCTGAATGAAATGAAGGTGATAATGCCGGTGAAATGAGTCCGAGATCTAGGACCGAAAGTTACTCAGCATTTGCTCATATTGGGTTGAGAGAAAATCTCGAAAAAAGCCTCAACCAGGTAACTTGTCCCGACAGGGATTCGAACTCTGCCCGCTTGGTTTCGCTGTCAGACGCTCTAACCGTTACTCCACAGGTTGGACTACATAATACTTATGCAGACTATCAGTTGTTCCTGAAATAGGTAGTAAAGTCTAAGGTGCACATCCCTGTAAAGATACATAACTTGAAATAACATTAAAGACGATTATTTCCATCTGCCTAACATTGTGTAACTGAATTTATATATTTAGATATATCTATATATTTTCATACAGTTACAGTACATATTTACACAGGTACATATTTATATATCTACATCAGTCGACCTGGGTAACGCAGTCGGTATAGCACTGGCCTCCTGTACTCGAGGTCACGGGTTCGATTCTGGACAGGCCGAAGATTTATTATTATGTAAAAGAATTCCTGCGGGACAAAATTCCGGCATACCGTCGACACTGATATAACCTTGGCAGTTGCGAGCGTCGTTAAATAAACCATAATTGAGGGGTTCACAACCAGCGTGGACCAAGTCCTTCTGGAATAATTTTGAGAAATTGAGTCTTAAAGTTCCTGGCTCATGCTAGCAACCTTCACCTTCCATAGGAAATGCTGCCCTCTGTGGAGTAACAAATGAGTTATGGACTTGGTTTGTTATGGCAATAAATAAATATAACTTTTCTTCATCCAAGATTGTATTAATCCACAAACTGACCACAGATGGACTTGTTCCACTCTGGTTGTGAGCCCCTCAATTGTAATTGATATCTACATACTTATATATGAATAATATCAATATATTATGTATAATTTATGTATAAGTGAAGAGTAGATTTTCTGAAAAGCCATATGTACACACATTTTCGAAATGGGTTACGATTGGAATTCGATGTTGTTTTCTATCCGTATATTCTATAAATCACTGTACCATGACAAGGCTGGTACAAAACTTCAAACGTTGAAAATTTGAAATTGGCTTACAATAGGACATTTTTTTCGATTTTCTCGAAACGAAAACTTTTGAATATGAAGCGTTTCTAAAGTCGTTATCTCAAATAATGGTCTATGATACATAAAAGAAAACTATATTGTGCAACATATAACTTATAGTTCATGTATAGCCCCTGAATATGAGTTTTACTCTTTGGGGTATACTCAATAAATTAAAAAAAGATAATTGAAAATATGTCAATCTTATATTTTGAGATACGAACTTGTCCACATGTGTATAGCATGCTCTTATTATTTGTGCTACTTTGTGGAGTCCATTGTTGATACTCATTAAATGAAATGCAGTACGATTATTTGTCCTGAAAGTCGCCGGCGATGTGCGCCTTGGTCAGGCGAGTTCATTTAGTTACGCCAAGGGGTGTTTGGGTTAGTCACTCGCTTGCCTTCGGATCGATCGGATATCATGCGTGCGGTGTTTCTAGTACAATTAAGTTGTACTGCATTCCTTACCGAACGCTCGCCTTATCTCTACTCCGGAACTCTCCCCATTACTCCTATTACTTCCCCTCTTTCGCGTCGCTGAGCTGTCAGGACTAAATAATCGGTCTGTACCGTAGGGTAACGTTTTCGTATTTCCTTACCTGTCTTCCACATGTAAGAAGTGCCAACAGTCATCAATAGAAGTTGTTATCGCGTTCAATTCCATCAGGCCACAAAAGACAAAATGATATTTCTAACAAAATTACCGTTGTGAATATTTGACATGTTTGAACTTAGAATTTAACAAATATTGACTCGTTAGAAGGGAATATCGTGAAAATTTACCTATAAATCTTTCAACTGCATCTAAACCTTCGTCTAGGGAGATCCAAGTTTTGTCTGCCACATTTTTCGTAGGCCTATGTTGTTTAGCACATACTCGTAGCAAAAAAGAAATAATCCAGACGTATTGTAACTCGGCATGGAAGCTTTATTCGTATACATTTCTCTATGAATTTTACAAAGTATTGGTGGCCTATCTGCACACACTATCATTTTATACAACTCTCTAAAAAAAAGTCAATCTTGCCGTCCAGTTTGGTTTGTGAAATGTAAAGCATGTCTGCAGGAACCTTATTCTTCATTAATGCAATATTGTTTTTACACATCCTTCTATGTCCTGAGAGCATACTATACTACACTTCATACATGATTGTGATATAAGATATATGTGCAGCGACCCAAAGTATAGTATAATATACCTGCATATGTGCCCTAACTTAACCTGCAGAATTTTGTCAACACTTTTCCTAATGTCAGTGACTTTTTTGAAGCATAGAATTATTATTTAACTTTAAAAATAAGACAACATATGTCTCAGGACTCAGGAAGTTATCTTAGTAATACAATGGGTCTATGTACTGTTTGCATTTTCGTCCTCTTGTAACTGAAGGACAAATCTGAACTGCTTACTGTTCAGTTACTTTTCAATATTTTCCTTAATATTTATTTGTTGGAGCATATTGTTTCCGCTGTATGCACTGAACGACTAAACTCCGGGTATCTTCATATTACCCGACAAAGGCGAGTAGAATCCGGAAGATGGGTCGCTACCAGTACTGTTTACATTAGAAACTGAACTTGAAACAGTACAGTCAGGCTATAGACACTATTGAAGCACGCGACACTATTCACAATAATTGATTATATTTTGAAATGAGGAAACACAATTTAACACGTTGATAGTATGTCACAATAATAATAATAATAATAATAATAATAATAATAATAATAATAATAATAATAATAATAATAATAATAGGCACGGTTCCGAGCTAGTAACAGGCGCATCGGACGTTCTTGCGTTCATGGATCAGGAACCTATTTTATTTATTTATTTAATCTTACGGAGTTAAGGCCATCAGATATTCTCTACCACACCGCCAGAATACAAATAGACATATACAAGAAACAAATGCAGAGAAAAGTAAATAAAGTAAAATTACAAATACAAAAATAAAAAGCACAAATGCAGAAAGAATGATAGAATATACATACATACATACATACATACATACATACATACATACATACATACATACATACATACATACATACATACATACATACATGTGGGAAGATAAAATCACAAAGGGCACAGAAGGTACTACACTTAAAACGCTTTGAAGTATCTAATGGAATAACAATTAGGATAAGTACAATAACATTTAATGAAATGACATTACACGCACCCGGAAGCATGCCCATTTCACCTGCTGCATGAACCAATATTGGACGCTGCCCGGGATTATTATTTGTGTACTCCCTTGAAATTATATCACTTTGTCAACATTCAGATACTGTATAGTGGATGTGCATCACGTAAACTTACGCAATAGGTCTCCGTTTTCATTTTTTTTTTTTTCAGTGATTGAAGATTCAAAACACTGTGGGCGGCTATGTCGGAACGCTTAACAGGAAACTTCCGTAATTTTTGCGTGTTTTTAGATTTATATCCCAGAGACTTTGCAATTTTTCGAAGTGTTTCTCTGATTCTACAAAAACCAAATGTTGCATTGTGAAACTAGTACAATTTACTCAAAGTTCGAATTTGTTAATGACGTTCATAATATTCCTGGAATATCTTTCGTCTGAAACTTTTATCGATAATATATTATATTTTAATCTTGTTAACAGAAAATGGGCTACCTATCAAGAAGATATCATCTTGCTTCCACCACTCTCTTCGCTATGGCCTTCCTATTCTACAAATATAGTTGACCTACTGTAACCAGTTCTGTTGTTTTCTCAACGGGAATCTGAAGCCTTGTTTTTTTCTCTACATCTGCAAACTTCATAACATTGTAAATAACGCGACGAGCTTCTTGTGAATTTTATTATTAGGCTTCCGTTCCAGAACTACCCACATCTGAAAGGGAACACGACTGTACATAGCACTGATCGAGTGGTCCTACGTATCAACTGTAGTATTACATAGTTCCAAGTTCCGCCGCGTCTCTACTCGCCTTTGTCGAGTAATATGTAGGTACTAGAGTCGTGCACAACCGGTTACGAAAAATTGAAATTATATATTGCTAAAGCCTGGGGATATAGTCAATATGCAAAATTCTTCCGTCTCGCGGAGTGCCTCAGGTTCGGTTTAACGAATATTCGAGTTGTTCCTCATTCTTTGTGCGTGGACGACAAAGACAGACCACATTGAGCCGTGCAATAGTTCAAAGAGCTCTTGCAAGACGTGATTATCATCGTGTAGGCCTACTGTTTAATTGATAATTCTTCTTCTCTCAGTTCAATCAATCAATGAATCAATCAATCATCCATCCATCCATCGACTCATTGATCCATTCTTGTCCACACCTGTGGAATAACGGTTAGCCGTCTGGCCGCGAAAGCAGGTGGCCCAGGTTCAAATCCCGGTTGGGGCAAGTTACCTGGTTAAGGTTTCTTTCGGGGTTTTCGTTCAACTCAATATGAGCAAATGCTGGGTAACTTTCGGTGCTGGACCCCGGACTCATTTCACCGGCATTATCACCTTCATCTCATTCAGACGCTAAATAACCCAAGATGTTGACAAAGCGCCGTAAAATAACCTACTAAAAAGATTTATTCTTCCACGGATTAATTGATTGATTTTATTAACTGTTTCAGTGATTCAATGATCGATAGATCAATTAATTAAGTAATTAATTAATCAATTAATTCATTATAGTTGCTATCGTCAAGAGCAAAAATATCTTCTTAATAATTGTTTATTAATTAAAATATTCATCGGTTTAGAGCAATAAAACGCATTAACAACTACTGTTTTAGAGATATGCATTTTGAGTTTAAAGTGTAAACGTTACAATAGAATGTATGTACTTATTTTCACTTCTATTTAGTAAGTAATTTATTCTATTCTTGTATTCCTTTACATATCAGAAGTTTCATTATGCATTACCTTTTTCCTTTGTTGTTACCGGTGTCCGTTTGTTTATATATGTTATGAAGATAAGTATAATAAAGTATGCAATCAAATTGTAGGAATATTTTAAGCAAATACATTTTTTTAAGTTACACATGGTAAATTTTCTTCACTTGTTAATCCGTTTGTGTACTCAGAAAATGTCAGTGTTCTGTCTAACCTGCAAAACATCAGGGGCAACTGGTTGAAATTCGAACATTCGGTACCTTCAGGGTGTTCTCTGGCCGATCGAATGGAGACTGCTTGTAATCTATATTCTGCAGCTCTCTAATATGTACAACACAGCCTCCTTAAGATCACTGAAATCAGTAGTTCTCTTATGCTCAGTGTAAACAGGGACTGCATGACTCAGACCAGTAGTCACAACCCTATGCGCACCGCTAACCCTACTTACGAGACAGTATCTGTGTAATACTGTTGTTATAGGTCGACAAAATATAAAACAACCGACATATTATGCTATATTTCGGATCTCTGCACATAAATATTATATCATAGTCGTGTATGAAGTAGGGTATAGTACACTACTTCAGATTTTACTTAATCACCTGTACACCTAAATTACTTTATATTGTATCTGATTATTAATAATTATTAAATAAACATACCTTCCCAAGATTAGCATTCTTTTGAAAATAATAATCATAATACTGATAAGATAAATGTTTATTTTCATTTGTTTAGTATGCTGTGTCTTTTGACAACCCTTACTGAAGGACAGCTACCATTGTGGGATATATATACTCTCAGAACTCAGGAGGTTACACTAATAGATATACTGTAGGTCTCCGACCCTTACTGCGAGTCCCATAGGGTCGTCTATATAACTATATATTATCTGCATTATCCATCACGACTGACTTACAAGGCATATTAGGCAGAACTTGTGTTTCTAGTCATTTCGTGAAATTACAGTCGTTCATGTCGTCATCATAGTCGCCCGTCTTTGCTTTAATCACATTAGCAAAGCAGCTTTACAAAGACATTTTCTCCTGCTGCATGAGCTATGATCAATATTGGTCCTTTACCAATAGACGTTATGACCCCTGCTTCGTCATGAGATTGCCAACACGAAAGAACCGTAGGGCGAGTATGTATATATGTCTCATCCAAGTATGTAATATCCTTCTTCTGTTGACGGTATTTTCGAATTGCTCAGAGGTAATTAGGACGCCAGATAACAATCTCGAGTGTTTCAATAAAGAGTTTTTTCTTGACACACGTTTATTCCATTCGAAACCTAATTAGAGAATGAGTTTCCTCAGTTACTCCGCTGTATTTTAAACTTCCATTGTTTTGTAAATCAACGTTCAGTGTTTTCATATTTGACTCTGTTTTCTTTATAGTATAATATGCGTGTCTCTTTATTCTAACAATCACCTCAGCAAAGTAATCGATCTCCGCTTTCTTTCGTGTCTCTTCAAACTTCCCCTTCGGGGTTGAAAATTTTATCTGACCAGTGGTTCCTTTAATATTCTCTTCGACCAGTTGATACAAACTCCCGAAGTTTCACTTGTCGAATAAATAATATATTTCAGATTAAACGCCCTTTTTTCTTGCAAATAATTCAAACGTATTATAAATAATTGTGTGTCAGGAACAATAGACTTATTATTCATTATTACGTTCTAAATAAGATTTTGTTACAAATAAGGATGTATTAAGTGTTTATAAAGAGATAATACATTTTCAGAACTTGGATTTTTTTTACTTGGTTTTTTACGCTATATCAAATACGAGGTTATTTAGCGTCGATGGGATTGGTGATAGCGAAGTGGTATTTGGCGAGATTAGGCCGAGGATTAGCCATAGATTGCTTGACATTTGCCTTTCGGTTTGGGAAAACCTTGGAAAATACCGAACTAGGTAATAATCCCAAGAGGGCATCGAATCCACGCCCGAACGCAACTCCGGATCGGCAGGCGAGCGCTTCAGCCGACAGAACTATACCCGTGGCTACTTAAGTTTCAAAAAGACTTACAAGGAAATTTTAAACAAGTGGAAGGAAATTGTTATTACAAAAAATATTATTTAAGATGAAGGCGCTCAAAGGAAATATTATGTAATTGGCAATGCTTAACGGATAAGAAGATGGATAAGAGGTACATTAATAAGTTATGAATTGAAAATCTAAGTTTAAACTTAAAATTTATAAATACTCATAGTTACAAAATACTGTACATTACTGTATAAAACGTACTTGATGCGAGATGATGTCGTGCGCGACTCTAGAACATAACTGATCCCCACCACGACGTGTTGCGTAGTAGCGGTAAGTGGTCTGTGGCACAGTTCAGGTTGCTGGTCACATGAGTATATGATGTAATATTCCACCAGATTATGACATTTATAAGTATCGGGTCCGCTAAGTTCGAATAGGTCTACTGGCTAAGGTAAAGAGAAGTATTCGATTTCATTGTAGTGTACAATTTTTTCTTTTTGTTCCTCATCTTGAGGACACATTCTGTGCTCTAGTGTGCGATTCAGAAGAATTCATACTAGAGTTTGACAACGATCAAGAAAGCAAAACTAACAGCGCCCGTAAAGCCGAAAACCCGCACGACAGTATTGCCTACGTCTTTGACCGCTTGTGAGTGAATCAAGCGAATGTTCAAGACATCGGGAGTGGTCAACTCTCGAACGTCAAGCAGTCTGGAATCGTCACAGTTGTTTATACCAGACTGAACTTCTATCCGTTTTGGCAACTTATATGTACGAGGCGCGTCCATAAAGTAAATTTCCCACTCGTCCCACAGCTAGCATACCATATGTTGCGCGAAGCGACTGCGTGTACGTGATAGAGTAATGTCCTGGCATGGTGCATGTGCTAGCGGAACTTCCCGAGTGCTCTCAGTAGCTTCGTTTCATTGGTTGAAGATGGACATTCCTATTCCAACTCCCGCCGCCTGTGAAGTGCGGTCAGTGATATAGTTTTTGAATGCACAGGGCATAGTGCCGATTGAAATTGATCGTCAGCTGTACCAGGTTTATGGGCCTAACGTCATGAGCAAACAGTTGCTGCGTTGCTCCACAAGGTCGTCTGTGATGATGGTTGGCCTCCCACTGCGCTCCTCGTCATGCACATTTTGGCGTCCTGCTGAAAATTGTCTACAACAGCAACGCACCATCTGCTTGCCCATAGACCTGGCACAGCTGACGATCAATTTCAATCGGCGCTATGCCCTTTGCATTCAAAAACTTTGTCACTGACCGCACTTCACACTCGGCGGAAGCTGCAATAGGAACGTCCATCTTCAACCAATGCAACGAAGCTACTGAGAGCACTCGGGAAGTTTCGCTAGCGCATGCGTCATGTCAGGATATTATCACGTACAAGCAGTCGCTTTGCGCAACATATGGTTTGCTAGCTGTGGGACGAGTGAGAAAGTTACTTTATGAAGCGCCTCGTATAAACAATCAGCTTATTTGAAACCATCTCTATCTTTCAGTGTATAATAATCTGTTCCCCAATCTTTATTTAATTACCAGGCTCTTATTAAAATGCTAGGATTTTCTTTTCGTATGTTTGAGATCAAGTGTACAATCTCAAGTAAAAAATATTAACTCTTTATTTAACGTTATGTTTTTTGTTTCTTAGAAATGCAAATTTATTTGTGATTTTTTTTTCTATTTATATAACCATAGGTATACCTGATAATAGAACCAGAATATTTTGATAACTATGATATTGTTTTCTTTCGTCTTTCTGTATCAATTAAACATCTCTAAAGCTATTTCAATTATATATGTTATTCAAAATTACGAAATCTTTCCACGCCGACCAAATGCTATTTCGAGAATGATGAGCAAGACTCGAAGCGCACGAGAGTTACGAGACGAGACTCGAAATACAAAAGTGCAACGAATACAGCGAGCGAGAGTGGCAATTAGTTTTATCCATATCTAATTCATACCGCTATGAAATCAGTCAACTAACAGTCACAGAAAAAGTAAGATTCGTAATTTAAGATCTTGTACTAAATTGCTTGCTAATTTCAAGGAAATATAGGCTAGATGAAATTTTATGATTTATATGTACTTTTGTATACATTGTAAGAAATTCATTTTCACTTTAGCTTCCCATTAACATGCCCTATTTTTAATCTTACATTTTTAATTATTATAGATATAAAGTTCTTTTTTTAATCGAGCAACGTTGCATTTCGTTCAATTGGTATGAAATTGGACCCTCAATTGGAGAAATATATACAAATGAAACAGTCAGTGTCCCGGACTGCTTATTGTTAGATGTTTCGCCTCCCCATGCAATTAATCTCGGCCACAAATGCACAGGCACTTGCCTATATATCACAGTGCGCACTATGTCAGCCACAAAGTTTGTTTTTGTAAAGAACTGTTTTCAATATTGGCAGATTGAATCCGTAGGGGGAAGGTGAATTTGGTCATTGCTGTCATATTTCAACTGCCAAATAAAAGCGCAATTTTAATAACGGAAATAATTCAACGAATGATTTTCCAAATAGTGAATCGCGTATCCTGCAGAAAAGTTTCATAAATGTTGTCAGTTTACTGTAATGGTACTATGCCGAATAGTACACAATGTGCGCACATGAGTTTGAAATGTGATTTATCTGACAAATCATGGCGATTCACTCAGAGGCCTGGGAGTAAGCGAGGGTCAGCCACATGGAATTTGACATTGTTGTCAACATTATAATCCACTTTTCTGTAGTTTAGTAGTGTAAAACTCATAGCCTGATAATGAACTTTTGTTTACATTACTTAGTCACTTTGATATATGATTTCATCTTACATAGCCTTCACTTCGTGATTATTACAATATCTTTCAATAGTTTTCATTGCAACCTCTACTCGGCGTGTACTTTTCATCTATATTTAGCCTAAAAATTTGTTAGGTAACTATATAATATCTCCAATTGCGACTAATAAAACAGTACAAGTTATTTTATAAATGAGAAGCATCGTTGGAAACCATAATAAGTCCACCGGCGAACGAAATAATTATTGAGTTTGATATATTTTCGTAAATTTCTTTCATGCTATAAAGTCTGATAATTTCAAATTATTTTATTTGTAATGCTTGAAAACGAGTGTTCAAAAGTGACTATTGTTTGAAATCACATTCGGTCCTGTAAATTTTCTGGGTCAAATCGTATTGTGTCGATGATTAATCTTATTGAATTGGAAAAACACCTTCGAAAATACTTTGAAATGCTGACAACTAAAGATTAACATAATATTTATAAATCTATAGATTGCGTTCACATTTCCAACAAAACACTGGGTGAATGTTCTAAGAAGATTGATGGCATCAATGAAGTAAAACGAATTATATACAGTCAATCAAATTTTGAGGATAAAAATAGAGCTAACCTACCAAAGAAATTAATTCAAATAACCATTCTTACAAAAGGAAAAGCAATGCGTCTTGTTCCTCGACCATCACTAATTATTACTCCAAACACCAAAGAAGACTGATGTGAATAATATATTAAGCAAACGGTTTGTGATTGACTGGAGAAACATAAGCGACTTAAATTTCTATGCTAATATCATCAATTCAAAACCTGTGGTTACAGACCGTAAGGATGATGATGGTAGCTTGTGATTGGGTAGAGGGAGAGGGAATATAATAGAATTTGAAGAAGGTTGAAATTTCCATCAACCTAGGCTTTTGGCAGCAGAAAATATTTTATGAACACCCTATACAACAAAATTTCAAAATTGTGACTTGTCATGTGATATTAATACGTAGTATTACAATTTAATTCTAATAATAATGTTGCTATATTTTAAGTAGGCCTACTTGTCTTATGGGTTTCCGATAACGCAATTATCTATCATGTATGAATAAAAACGTATCGTGTCAAAAAAACATTCCCTCTAATTTTGTGTACTATAAATAGGAAAATATATCATTTTTGCATGTTTCTATACAAACACCTGAAGTGTTATAACATCTAATTTTTACTTTTTTCAATCTAGTCCGGTTTAACGAGTAATTCAGTTTTTCTTTATTTCTGTAAAAAATTACTTCTTGGTCATAATACGATTTGAAACGGTGCTCCTCAAATGATAAATGAATATGACGTTGCTGGAATATTTGTTACGTCAGCACTGCACATAGACTAATATACAGTAATTAAAATTTATGAAACTGAAAATTAAATTTGTCCGACAAAATCTTTTTCTCTGCACTTCCTCGATGTATTTCCTTTATCTCATAACAATTTAAGTTCATTCTCATCATTTAATCATTGTCCAATTAGGAAGTGACGTTTGGTCAACGTAGGTAACATCTTCTTCGACAAGAAGATAATTTTTATATTTACCATTAGCATTTAGCTTATATAAACATCAAAAGATGAATGAGTCCCACATACTGCTCGTGGTGGCTCCGCGGAAGATGTCCCTTTTTCAATTAAAAGCTTTCTTTGCCATTGCTGTCTTCATTTTGACTTCCTGGCTTCAACTCATGTTACTGCTTATAGTACAGCCCAGTTATTTGAAGCTATTCACTTTTTCTACTGCCTCATTTAGAATTCATAAGTTTACCTTCTTTATTTTTCTTGCGACAATCGTATTCTTCGTCTTGATTGCATTTATCTTCATCCAAAAATACTACAGCTGTCATTTAGCTCCAATAGCATATCCTTTAGTATCGTCTCGTCTTCTACTAATAACATCATACATTAGCAAATCTTATGCACTTTGTTCTTCTTCCTCCTACTTTTATCCCTCCCATATTATGAAAACATTTCTTCACCAATGTCTCCAAGTAGATGTTTAACAGGGTAGATGACAAAGAGCATCCTTGTCGTACTCCTCTCCCTATTTCACTTCCTTCAGACTTTATTCTCCTATCCTCACTTTGACTCGTTGCATCATATACTGATTCCAATCCACACTTATTTTGTTCAGAATATCCATCAGTTTATTCCAATCCACTCTGTCAAACGCCTTTTCTAGGTCCACAATATATACACTTCCTTATTCTTCTCTAGCTATATCATGTAAATTGAACTGTAAGTAATGTAATCAGTTTAAAGAGGCTATTCTTTGAGATATTTCAAACAAAAAAGTTTAATGCAATTTTTCTCGTTTTTTTCCTTCCTTTTCTAGATAAATATTGTTTTATACGAAACATTTCATAGCGTGTTCTGGAAAGGTCATTGAAGCAATTCCCAATATGCTCAGTCAGTTTAAGAGAGCACTGTATTATGATGATGATAATAATAATAGATTACTGAAAGAATTTTAGTGTTTTCCTTTATACATATATACAGAAATTTGATCCGAACACACGTAAACATTTAAAATTCTTTCGCAGAACGAAAAGTTGCATTTGTTCAATTGAAATTTCTTCATATTTTAAGAACAAAATAAAAATTCGTTCAATTATTTATTATTATTATACACTCCTCCCTTAAATTTACTGAGAATATTGGGAATTCAACTACTTTACGAAAACACGCTATGAAAATATTCCATATGTAAGCATTTATTTAGCTAGTCAGCAAAATGATTAAAAATTTAAAATTTACAAAAATAATGTTTATAGCCACTACCGTGAGCAAAATTGTATTAAACCTTTTTGTTTGAAATATCTCAAAGAATAACCCCCTTAAATTACTAATTGGGTTCAATTTTATACTTTGTGCTGCAGCATTTATGCGTTTAATTATTAATTTTGCCTCAAAAGAATCGACCAACAATGTTTATTTATAAAACTGTGCGTGGAGGTGAATTGTGCATTCTTGTCCTGTTCAATTTATTTTGTTTGTTTACATTTTGTGAACATCAGAGATGTTTCCTTTTTCTTACATACGTATGTTGCTGCTAGCATCAAGGACTGTAGAAATAAAATTTAATTGAAACGTAAACTTACTAGGCACTTGGTCAGTATTTTGGACTCGTTGAGATATGTAAATAATTCTCCTATTCTATCATAAAATATTTAAATATCCGGTAACTTCATATTTATATTTTATAATTGAAGACCGTTTTTGCAAAACTTGCTAACTGAAAAAAAAAAATTACAGGAGAGACAAAACACTATAGTAAGCAAGTTTTGCTGTATCTCTCACTTATAGCAGAAAGCAAGTTTTAAAAAACGATCACACTTTGACACACTACAATGAAGAGAAATAAACTCAATTTTACTACGACGCTTTGAACATCATGTAGAGGCCTGCCTTATGTTAACGAATCCATCAAAATCTCAATTTTTGCAAATTTTCAGTTAGCAGCTTTTGCAAAAACGGTCCTCAATTATTCTAAGTTTAATTTGTACTTCAAAAAATATTACTTCATTTTTCTTAACTTCTACAATAAATTGCCTAGCTTTTATTAATCAGATAATATTATAATACTTCGATTTTTATATTGTAATTGTGAATTTAATATTAATTAATTGTTAACATTTTAGTTCTAATCTCCTGGTAGAGGGGAAGACCAGGCCTGATGGTTTTATCTCTATCAGGTTAAATAAATACTAAATACTATGGATTTGTCACTAATGTAAGGACAGATAGAAACAATACGTGACATCTATAATAATAATAAATCTGTAGCCGAAATTTGTCTGGTAATTTTCGATTTTCCAAAAATAATTGGTCCTAACATATATAATTAACCACCTTGAAACCGGAAATCGCATTTTTTTAATTTTTCTTTGTATGTCTGTCTGTATGTTTGTTACCTTTTCACGCGATAAAGGCTCAACCGATTTATATGAAAATTGGAATATAAATTAAGTTCGTTGTAACTTAGATTTTAGGCTATATGGAATTCAAAATACTTTATTTCAAAGGGGTGTTATAATGGCGCCTGAATTATATGAATCGAAATATCTCGCTTATTATTGATTTTTGTGAAAAATGTTACATAACAAAAGTTTCTTTAAACATGATTTCCAATAAGTTTTACTCTTTACACGATTTTGATAGGACTGATATTTAATGAGATAAATGAGTTTTAAAATTAAAATAATGCCATCTAAGACTGTGCAATGAAATAACAAATGACTTCGTTCATAAGGGGCCTTGGACAACAACAATCGAAAAAGGGGCCTTGGACAGCAACAATCGAAAGCTATTAAACTTAGCCTACAGACAATGTTTCTGTGTTTGTATGAAGTAATATCGGAAGCTAAATTAACCGATTTGTATAATTAATTATTATTTCACCATTGGAAAGTGTAGTTTCTCTAGATGGACATACTGCTATAATGTTATTACAGTAACTTCTTAGTAAATCGAGGACAGGTGAGATTAAAATAACTTCCTATGCACAGAAAATTAGATAGGCTTTTTTTGTACATTCGTTTTCTGTATTTCTTAAAATAATATTTATGTACGCACTCATTTTAATCTCAGAGAATTAACGAACAACGAGAGTGTATTGATTTAGTATGCAGTAATAGTACGTTAGCTTAGCAATCCATTATTTTATAATTAAAATTTTAACTATGCTCAATCGAATCGTGTTCAAATACATAAAATATACTATATATGCAATAAATGCAATGCAAAAAAAATTGGGTAATGAGCCAAGCAGATTATGTTGCGCTACTGTAAAAGTTGTTGCTTCTGAGATTCAAGAGCCCCCACAACAAATTAAAAACTTTCTTATCGGAGTAAATCCGTTATCAACGCACTTTTTATATAATGTAATGTAATATAATATAATATAATATAATATAATATAATATAATATAATATAATATAATATAATATAATATAATATAATATAATATAATATAATATAATGCAATATAATATAATATAATAATAAATATGTAGCCGAAAATTTTCTGGTAATTTTCGCTTTTCCAAAAATAATTGGTGTTAACATGTATAATTATTCATCCTGAGACCGAAAATCGCTTTTTTGACATTTTTGTTTGTATGTCTGTCTGTCTGTCTGTCTGGATGTATGTTACCTTTTCACGCGATAATGGCTGAACGAATTTCGATGAAAATTGAAATATAAATTAAGTTCGTTGCAATTTAGATTTTAGGCTATATGGCATTCAAAATACTTCATTTAACGGGGCCTGAATTAAATCGAAATATCTCGCTTATTATTGCTTTCTTGTGAAAAATGTTACATAACAAAAGTTTCTTTAAAAATTATTTCCGATAAGTTTTATTCTATGCAAAATTTGATAGGTCTGATAGACTTTTAAAATAACAATACAATACTTTTTCACCGCCGCCTCAGATTGTAGCGTTGTTGTTCCTGCAGTAATTCCCATGTGCAAAATATAAACTTTTTGAGTAGGAAGAAAAAACACATTTATTCATTCCATGGCAATGGTACATAGGAGATCGTGAATTCTTACATTTTCGAAAGAAAGAATTATAATTACATATCACTGTTTATGCTGTATCACTATTTAAGTTATTTGAAGGTTTCAGAACCATAGTGGGCCAAGCGCCATTTACTGAAGACCTAGAAAACAAGGATTAAAATTAAGTTATTACCATAATTCAATGGAACTATATAGCAAGTAATATAAAGTTTACACATTAAAATTAAATGATATGTCAATCTTCGTTAAACTATAGTTGCGTGTAATAACAAATAAGAAACATGTTAAAGGAATTGTCATTGCACCAAATGAGTGGTCTCTGGACCAAAATGATCGCAATTTAATTATTTAAATAGAATTTCAATTAAGTAACATATTAAACGATTTATCCTTCTAACAAACATGAATGTTCCCTGGATCAAACGTCCTATTTTAATTATGTAATTACTTTATATTCATTTTAACAGGTGCAGCGGAGCGCACGGGTACGGCTAGTTAATGATATAAAAGTGACAATCAGTAGTTCTCACAAAATAAAGTGTTTGAAGCTATTTTCTCCTACATCACAATCGGGATAAAATAAATCAATTTAATAGAGCTTAGATTTTTAATTTATATATTTTTAATTGATTAATCATTATTTATGCCAATTTTGGCTACATATTTATTTAAATATTTCTCACTTTCAGATTACGTAAAATCAGGGCTCTACGATGACGATGATGGCGATAAGTGTAAGTTAATCCAGCTTAAGTAATTTTTCATACTTTATACAGGTGCTCAACTTATTATTCGGTCAGGCTTTAAATTGAATATTTCAAAACTTTAATAAACAATTTGAAGCGAAATAAATACATTATTGCGTATAAAACAAAAATATTTGTACAACATACAAAGTAAACAATATAATCCATTTTCCCAAATTGAATTTAACATTACAAAAATCAAACTATTTATTCTTTTATCAACATAAACAAAAATATCACAGTCAACTTAATATTCGGTCAAAAGTTAGAAAATAAAAAATATACTTCTTCATAACAAGTGTAATAGGAAATGAATACCTTGTTGGGTACCCGTTCTGCTGGATAACATGCTGCAACCGTCTGGGCATACTGGCTACGATCCTGCTTGTATATGTTCCATCAATACGGCCCCATTCCTTTTTCAGTCGTCTCTTTAACTCTTCTTTTGAAGAAACTGGCACTTTTCTCAGTCTTCTGTTCAGCTCATTCCATAGATTTTCTATAGGGTTGCAGTCGGGAGATTGGGGAGGCGTATCGATAACTTTTGAACAGTTATAAAGTAACCAATTGCGCACAATATACGACTTATGTTTGGGGTCGTTGTCTTGGTAAAATTTAAAAGTATTACGTATTCCCAACTTTTCAGCACTCTTGTGTAAATTTTTTTTCAGGATTTGAAGATACTGTTCCTTGTTCATGTTACCGTCAATGAAGACGAGCTCCCCTACTCCAGCAGCTGACATGCAGCCCCAAACCATAACCTTCCTCCACCATGCTTCACAGTTGGTTGCAAGTTATCAATTTTCATGTCTTCTTTCACCTTACGCCACACCATCACACGACCAGCCTGACCAAAAACGCTAAATGGACTTTCGTCCACGAAAATGCCACCCCATTCCACCATGCTTCATCCTTGTCAATATTGTTTTTTGCAAACTCAAGTCTTTTCCTTCTGTTAACTTCAGATACCAGAAGCTTTTTCCTAGCCACTCTTCCATGGTAACCACTCTTCCTTAACATTTTTCTAATTGTTTCAGGGTGCACAGTCTTTGAAGATTCTTTTGCTAGTTGGGGAGCACTTATTCGAGGGTTCTTATTAACTTTCCTGATGATCGAACGTACATCTCTGTCTGTTAACTTTCTTGGTTGCCCTCTCTGAGGCACATATTCAGTCCTGTCTTCATTCTCATATCTTTTGATTATGTCCCCGACTGTACTTCTTCTCATATTCAACATTTCGGCGATTTCTCTATGTGTACGTCCCTTCTCATGGTGAAAAATAACAAGCTGTCGTTTTTCAAAACTAGTATTCTTACCTTTGCGCCCCATTATTGCAATGATCTTGCAAAATCGGACTACAGGTTTGCCAGTGTTAACAGCAAGAAGACAACTGAAGCATACCACTCCCTCCCTTCACCGTGCAGTGCTTGCAGACGACATAGTAAACACAGTGAAAAGGGGACCGTATCACACTGACCGAATATTAAAGTGTACACAATTTTTTGCTTTTTATGTTCAAAAGAACAAATTATTTGGTATATATTAATTCTGAATCAATAAATGTTTGCTCAGTATTCTTCTATCGTGTGCTTCAATTAATTAATAATACTTTTTTATGTTTTTTGCACTTACTGACTCAAGTTCGAAAATAATGAAATTTAAAGTCTGAGCGAATATTAAGGTGAGTACCTGTATGTTCATAGTATAATTACTATACACTTCGGGATTTAAGTGTTTTGTGGAAATTAACTCCTTCCTCACGTACAGAACAATCACTGCTACCTTGCTTGTGATTCACGAATAGAAAAGTGTGGCTCTTGAGGCAACTATTGCACAGTTCGGTATTGCGTTGTGCTTTGGATATTTTCTTGCTCTTTATTGCTTTGACACTCGCTGGTGTCGCGAGCTCGACGCTCCTCACGATGTTTGTGTGGTGAGAAGCGTCACCTATTCTCCCAGGTGGCGACGTGGGCAGATCCTCTAGTCTCTTAGTCTCCGAGACGACCCTGTGATTGAGCCAGACCGCTTCTGACGGCTCTGCCACCCCAGAGAGCAAGCCCTTAGTATCGTATCGTAACGTAAGGTAGATGAGATGAAATACGTTCTGACAAGTTGACTTGATGCCATTTCGTTGTGTGGCTGGGGAAAGCGTGAGAGGGAGAATGTCCCCAGGGTTTGACGGAACTTGGGGTGAGAGTGAAGTATAAGTCTATATGATAGAAGTAGGTGGGGAAGAGGTGGAGTCCATAAGGGTAGATAAAAAGTAGAAAAAGTGGAGGACTTCAGAGGAAGTATAATTTGTCATTTCGGTCAGGCCTCCCGGCAGCAGATTGGGAGAAGAGCTGGCTTCAGTAGCAGGGAAATGGAACACTGAATATGCATTTTAAATTTCACCGAAAGACATCTTTGATATTCGGAGGTAAGGAACTTCCTATTCTGTATGTATACAGTGGATTACATGACAAAAAACATTGTCTGGAGATTATATGCCACGAAAGACTTTATTCCATAGCCGTATCAAAGTAAGTTAGGAAGCAATAGAAATAAGAGAGTTCGCTGACTACAGAGTTATCCTTCATGCATCAAAATACCGACTATCAGAGATGGAATATTTGGCTTCTCGGAGTGTAGATTTTATGGCGCATATCTAACTTACTTTCCACCCTCCCATAAAAGAGGCAGAGGTAGAGATGGTCGTCAAAACACGGAAGTTACACATTTACATTTTAAAGCCACTTCTGATGTGCTTCCTTTATTCGAAAAGGTGTAAATAACTTTACTCCCAAATTGTAATGGTGCGTAGCCTGTATAGAAAAATTATTGTTATGAAGTAGGAAGGAAATTATTTTTCGTGTTCTTCTGGTGATTCTCTTTAGTAGGTTTTCATCATTTTTATCATCGCCTTAATAAATGCATTTATTTCTCACATTTTTTCGTACCTTTATGTAGCCTACCTCGTTATGATTCGTTGGAATAATCAAACAATTGGCATAAATTTCAACTTTATCATTATACAGATAAACATAAACAAATACCAGTATTGTAATTCTCATTTATATCTTCACACACGCACATATATATATATATATATATATATATATATATATATATATATATATATATATATATATATATATATATATATATAGGGACATCATTTTATTTTTACTTCAATTTTTATTGTACCTGAGTTTTTGAATGTACTTCACTTCCACCCCTTCTACTAAGGAAGTTCCAACTCCACACAGAACCAAGACCGCAGATAGTAAGCAGTACTGAGCTACTGAGTATAGTACGTTCCAGAAATATGTTCGCGTTTTCCAGTGACGAAAGAGCTTTCAATATTGAATCATATTTTCGCACAGGTACTGTCCGTTTGCCTACGTCGCATCCCGATTTCCCCCACCTGCTTCTGTTCGCCCCTCTGTAAAAGCTGGGCTGTCTTAGCTCTTTTCTGGAAACATTAATTTCTCTTAGGAATTGGACGTTTACGTAATATTATACAGCTGTTTAATTTAACTTAAATAAAAGGGCCTCTTTAAGTAATTAACTGTCACGTGATTTCCTCCCTTTCTACAATCCTGCGGCATAACCACTTGGACGGACAGTAGATAGCATGTCTGAGTAATTTTATATTTTCGGGTCGGGCAGAAGTGAAGATTTAATTCACAGTACGTAGATTAGGTACAGAATTATTTCAACATGAGTTACTAGTACGAAGGACGAAACTGGCAATTGGAATTAGATGCAATAGTCTATAGTGCGATAATATGCACAAAAGAACTGAAGCCTGTATCGAAATGAACGGCCACCATTTTCAAAATTGTGTTTAAATATTGATATTATGATTATTTTTCAATTTAACTTCTTTCTCTATATTGTACGCTAATGTGCTGTAGACAGTATAATATACACTGCATAATGAATACGTTCGCATGGATAACTCACTTCGTGAGTAAAAACACTTATTCTTAATACAGTACTGTACTTTGAATAAAGAAAAACCTAATGAAAATGATCAAACTCAAAATCGCGATATTTCCTAGTTTACGTAAATGGATGAACTACTTTTCTTCCATCCTATACCTAGTAGAGTGATTTGTGTTTTACGCCAGTATCATCGAACTCCAGTCTTGGAGGGGGGAGCAAGCGATGTTTCCGGTTCTCTAAAGGTATAGACAGGTTAATATTAAAAATGTTGGTAAAAATAAAATAATGTCCCTGTACTTTATTCTTCCTCCTACTATCACTCCTCCCATATTCTGAAAACAGCTCTTTACTAAATCCTCCAAGTAGATATTGAACAGGGTAGGTGATAAAAGACATCCTTGACGTACTCCTCTCCCAATTTCACTTCCTTCTGACATTTCTTCTCCTATCCTGACTTTCACTCGTTGTTTCATATAGAGATTATGACTTAAACTTATATGAATCTTTAAAAATTCTTCGTCTTATTTGCATTTATCTTCATTCCATACTGCTCACAGCTGTCATTTAGCTCCAGTAGCAAACCCTTTAGTATCATTTCCTCTTCTGCTAACAACGCCATATCATCAGTAAATCTTATGCGCTTTGTTCTTCTTCCTCCTCCTCCTATCACTCCTCCCATGTTCTGATAACAGTTCTTTATTAAATCCTCCAAGTACATGTTGAACAGGTTAGGTAATAAATTTACCATTTGTTCAAAATAGAATTTTACTCAATGCTTAAAAAATAACACTTCTTTAAATGTTATCTGTATTATAACATTTGAAATATGATAAGATAATAAAAAAATATCAAATAATACGAAAGTCTAAAAACATGCTAACATATATCCTACTCCATCACCAATAAAAAGCGTTTAATTTCAATCAGAATGTAAGACATGCTTTTTTTTAATTTGTAGTAGAAATAATGAACGAGAAAATATGACATGTTATGAACATCGGTTCCTAGTTTTAACAAAGAGTCAACATAAGTAATGTAGTCCCTAACTGATGATCGGATTATCGCGATGATAGTCGTGATAAAAACCAACAAGATTAATAACAATTTCAGTGATATTGAAGAGACGAAGGAAAAGTATTTTAGATCTGCTGCATTGGACAGTGAGAGCGTATTAATTGGTGTTGCCGTTTCATATACTTTCCATAAGGACATGTTAAATTACACAATTTATATTAGATTCAAATTAGTTGGTTTATATGTAGACATGGATGCTTATATACAGGATGATTCACAAAGTTTTACCGTCACTAATGGAACATTTTGCTGAAGTGGTTTGGAACATATTTTTCCTAATAAAGTTCCTTTCTATCTCACATAATTCAGGAATAATCATTGATTTCCTAAACGTGCTGTTGTGAATAGAGCTAACAAATATTATCGCATGATTTTTGCTTATGGCGTAGATGAAGTATCTTGCGTACCAGATTAAGGTAAACACACATGAAGAATTATTTGTACGCATTATGGAGCTGCAGCAATCATCAGGAACAGCCTGATAAGTTAAGGAATTTGACGCGCGCGGTTCATAAGCCTGCGACCATGTGTGTGCAGATAGAAGCAGGCACGTTTGAAAATGTTTTGTAAAACTAAGAGTTGAGCCGATGAGCAGAATGAAGATTACAACAAGTAAGCAGTTACAAGGTGGGAACTCTATCCATTTGTTGTGATTTCTGTAGTAATATTTTTAAATTTTGTCTCTAGTTTCAAATTTTGAATAACTTGTAACGACTTAATTATAAGTCGGACACTATTTTTCTATTTACATTTCTTGCTCCATTTGACCTCAGGAAGGCCCTTCTTAAATAGCGGTAAAACTTTATGACTCACTCCTTATAGTTTATAACCATACTGTAGGTAGGAAGTTCGTACCAAAGCAGTACATTTCAGTTGAGTACAGCGAGGAGTATAGATACCACACGCGCCTCGCCCTATTCACGCTCGCTACAGAAGATACACAGTATGTTCACATAAACAACGCATACTGTCATTCTGCGGAACTGTGTACAGTCGTGAATAATTTGAAGAATATTGTTAATTTATATTAATATTTTAGGTTCTGAATAAAGTGAGCTATTCTGTTATTATTGTATTATTTACATAACATTAATATTATGCAGGATTCCAGAACAGTAAACTCGTCTGTTATTATGAGTATTATGTAAACAGGAGTGTGTACACGTTTATTTTTTTCCCCTATATTCTTCGTTAAATGTTGCCGTCTCATGCTGTTATGCATTCGGTTGTGTTGCAGACGAAATTCCTAGCTGACATTACAATAGAAATGACAAACTTTCTTCAAAACAATAATGGGTTTAATATACTATGTGCTCCATACGAGATGTACTATTAGATACACAAAGTAGTTGTTCACCTGATGATAGTACGATATAGTGTATCATATTTGATATTTTCTTCAGTAACGTCTTGTGACGAAGAACGAATATTTTCAGAGTACAAATATTGTCCCCCCTCCCGAGCATAAAAGGAGTATGTCTTTTGGTAAAATGAAAATTCATTGTTATTTGTTATAATGAGGCTAGAATCATATTTGTATATTTGTATGCTATTTTTATATGTATAGGTAAATTGTTTTAGATTGGGTGTTACGAAGTTTATAATTACAAATTATTGTTTTTTTATAATATTCGTTATTATTTTCTTGTTCTACTGCTGTGGACGATTGAAACACATGTTTGGTTACTACCTGGCTATACTACACGTTTGTCGTTCTGGTTCACTGACACTGAGAGATGCGTTATTATTTTTCATTCGGTAGAAATATAGTCCAAGCTCGCACAACTTAGCAGTTTTTGTACCAACTTATTAGCTCTGTTTATATAGCGGACAATTTCACTAACATCTCGTTTTACTTGAAAACTTCGGCAATTGCATAAGCAAGCATATCATAAATATATAAATAAATCAAACAAAATTAATCTTTGGAAATATATTACTCGACCAAGTTCGCAATATGATGGACTGGCGGCGCTATTATAGCGAGCGAGAAGTCTGACGGCCGGATTGCAGATGTACTAGAGATGTAGTTACCAAAACTCACTGATTCTATTCCGAGCTTGGTTAAGCCTGGTTCACAATAAACCGGGAACGGAAACGATGACAACGAGAACGAGAACAGAAATATTGTTAAAATAAGTTTATTGTGGATACTCACATTTAAATACATTTATTTTAACAATGTTTCCGTTCTCGTTCTCGTTCTCGTTTCCGTTCCCGGTTAATTGTGAACCAGCCTTTACATAATATATCGTTTAATACCCAGATATGGATAAGAATTTATTGTCATCAGGAAGAGGAATGAGGTAAATACCTTCGGCCATTTCTCTTATAGATCTGTCACGACCGCCGGGAAAATAGTGTGTACTTTTTCAAATATTGGCGTCATAACACTGACTTTTTTAATCGTGTCGGTTATCAGTTGCATTGTTGTCTCTAGATGAAAGATTATGAATTATTTAAGGAGAAAGCGCCGTCTTGTTAAATTTACATGCTTGCAGTATTAAGACTGAAATCAAAAGAAATAGGCTTATCACAATTTTGTTTGAAGTCCCAAACATGCTCACAATAACAATATCGAACAGTATAAATTTTTCACGCAATTACATTATAGATAACATTCATCCCCTGTCACTTTTTATCTTTTATATAAGAACTTGCCTTAGACACAAAATGTCAAATAACGCCAGCAAATTACATTGTTAAATGGAAATGACGCGATACCTGTAGAAGATACACATCACAAACCTGAATGTAAATTAAAGAGTAAATAAAATTGATTGATATTTATTTACGTAATTTAATTTGTTCCATAGTGAATATTTTACACATTGTTACCGGTACATAATTACTGAAAACATACAACAATATTTGCTTTTTACCCCATCTTCAATCGCTTGATTAATTTATCCTAGTATAATTACTTATATTTAAAATTTAATTTCAATTTCATTTAAAACCGAAGAACAGGGAATTCGGAGGCATAAAACACATTTTGATTCACAACATTGCTACTTTCGTAGCTCGAGAGTGGAAATTGATGATCGGATTCGTGTTGCGACACATCTCACACGTCATCGCTTCGAATCTTGTTTGAGCTCATTATTTGTTTGGCTTTCCTTTCAAAGTATCTCGCCATAACCAATTACACGCAGTTGTCATAATGGATCAGGGTTCGATACCGGCGTACCGACCAAAATTTATACAGTACTTGTGTTGGATAAGCCGTGGTCCACGTAACACAGTGGGTGTTCTCCGGGAACTTCTGTTCTCTTGTGAAATCTCAACAAATGACCATCAATAACTCATCGCGGGTGTAGCGTAGACCAACTTCCTTTGGCGCACCCTGGATAAGAACTCTGTCGGTAAATTGGTCTAAACAATTATTGACTTCATATGGGTGAATGTTGAACAGTTACTCGCCATTAGGAAAAATATATAATGTCCTCAGATGATAATCGGTTTGACAGAACTATCTTTACGCCATTCAAACATTTTCTATGGTATTACGACAGAGTTTATAAAATGGAAGACTGTGGAGTTCTCAGAATCCGGAACAATGACAGAAAATGTGGTTATGGATTAAGGAATATAAAATTGTTAGCAAATTCCAGAATTTTAACTTGACATTTGTGTATCTATCGAGAAGAAAAATTTATAATATATAAAAATGTTTTAATTAAATTTAGTGGTGAAATAAGACTTACAAAATGTACTATACATGAACTTTATTGAAGTTATAGAATTTAGAATTCGTTCGAAATGGAGTATAATAATAATAATAATAATAATAATAATAATAATAATAATAATAATAATAATAATATTAGTAATGTTGTTTTCGACAAAAATATCTTTACGGCATTCAAAAAATTTCTAAAATTATTTGTGCTAAAATGCATATGTGCATATATGGATATATATGTTATTATATATATTATTATAGGTATATGTTATATATAATAACCCCACTCATATGAGTTTAAGCTTCGAACTGTTTTTTTTAGGTTGTAATGGTAAGTGTAAGGTTCAAATTAAGTTTACTTAAATTACGTAGGTGATTTTATACAGTATTATGATTGTTTTAACTTAGGATGCTCCCTTTGCTTTCGATGACTCTTTAATAAAATTTAAGTTTTTATATCCCATTATTATTATTGTTATTGTTATTATTACTATTATTATTATTATTATTATTATTATTATTATTATTATTATTATTATTAATCTAAATTACATACATACAGCATACATAGTCTGCATGCATGCATGCATGCATACATACATACATACATACATACATACATACATACATACATACATACATACATACATGCATACATGCATACATACATACATACATCCCCCACATATACATATTTTAGACCACTACGTTGTCAAAAGAGGCAGTTTTCAATAAGCGACGTTCCGACTTCAGAACAGATTTCGTGATTAAACACTAATGTAATGGTGCATTTGATATAATTGGAAGTTGCGTTACTTATTGGTTATTCCCGAGTTCACAAAATGCAATGAAGAATGTTTTGTAATGGATGGAGTAATATTGTTCAATCAGTTTTACTACTTCAGAATATAAACTACCGAAGTACAGAACATATACAGCGATGTACTTGTATATGTATTTTGGTAGAGACAATTTCATTTCCTCTCAGTATAAAACCTAAAATTTATTTAACATTATAAATTGAGAAACAATAATTCACTCATATAAGTTAATTAATATTAATAAACACATATAAATGTGCAAACTGGAACTGAATGAATGCAAAGATTTGTAGCAATGAAGTCGTCGGAGTGCATGCATGTAATGGTAAGGATAAACTTAAAAAACAAACTGTACTTTGAATTGCAATGATATGTTTTTCAACAACCAAATCGGCAGCGTCTCACGTTAAATTGTTCAAAGATGAGTTTTATTTCAACATTTAGTGTCTGTTTAACAACAAGTGATTTTATAAGGGAAAACAAAGTACCCTAAAAGTTCAATTAATATCTACTGTATCTCTGGTTTTCACACTTTTACAGAATACAACTTTAAGCTTTTCAATGACATTAGGCTATAAAGAAAACTTGTGAAAGGCGCTATTTTGCCTGCGGGCACTGTTTTTAAAAGGCTTGCATTACAGTGAGCAGATATTTCACGAGAAAACTATTTGTTTGGGATTATAACAATCGCGCTTCCCGGTCTTACCCCTGTGATATTTATTTATCTGAAAATCTAAAATGTGAAGTTCACAAGTTCAAACGCCACATGCTGAGGGGAATTACAGGTCAGCGATTAGCTGAATTCAGTACCAATTTTCGAACATATGCCGATTGTGCAACTTTTTTGTTCCGAAGTTGCAATTTTACAGTAATTGTAGCATAGTTTATAGGGAATTATCTGCATTATTTGCTATGTTTCTTTTCATTAGCTGGATTTAGACGGACATTACTCTTGGAAGTGTGGTTAGAATTAACATCGCATTGGATTTTTTTCTGTGGGGTAATAAAAAATGACAGAAATCTATTATTTTACATTTAGTAATATATCTTGATTCGATATTGCGATAAATCGATCAATTGTCAAGATCCTGAAAAAGAATTTATTTCTTATCATTTTCTTCATATTCATACTAAATACTAATGCTAATGCATAAATTGATGCCGTACTGTATTAGCATAGTACATTAAGAGAAACAATAATCAGAAATTATCATGGTGAATCGTATGGGAAACGCACTTTTAACAACTGAAGTCGGTTTCTAAAGTTTTATTACAGTTATTTTCTGTTTTCCTCTGATGTACCGCTTCTCATGTTCTAATTCGTATTATTTTTCTTTCAATACTCCCAGCATCTGTAATTCCGAAAGCCACCGAGTAAAATTCGTTCATTAAAGTTTAAATCTTATTAAGAAAACAATATATTCTTGCCTAATGACTGAGCAACTTACACAGATTATATTTTAAAATATGACTAGAATGAAAGAAGAAAATTTATAGTTTTTATGACGACCTGGAATTTTAGATAATTAAAATTGTAATATTTAAACACCTAAAGCAACCTTATAAAATTATAAAATAGGTAGGCCTACTTAAAATGCTGTAATAGGTCCTCAAAATTATATTTATTTCTAATAAGAAATAAAGGTTATGTCACCAACAAATTAAAACGCTTTGACTCAACATATTGCTCCGCAGTATACAGAGTGATTCACGAGGATTTACAGTCACTTACGGAGCTTTTTTCCAATGACGTTCTGAGCAAAAATGTGGTATAAACATTTGGTCTAATCTCAATATTTTCAGAGTTACATTGATTTGAAGTTGTTAGTAACATACATTTTGTCTTTAATTTTAAGAGTAAAAGAATATTACAAATAGAGAATGACCTATTCAGAAGTGTCATTTCTTTAATTGGCTGCTGTTTTTAAGCTAAAAATGTGTTATGATGAAGGATGGGTGGAGCGGAGAAAAATTTTCTCCGGCACCGGGACTCGAACCCGGGTTTTCAGCTACGTGCTTACGCTTTATCCTCTAAGCCACACCGGATTCCAACTTCAATGACGGATTAAATCCTCTCAGTTTAAGTTCCACCTCTTAGTTTGCCTTTAGTGGCAAATCCTCATGCACTATGTCACAGATATGTGACAGTGGCACAATGTCCAACATTGGCACTAAATGTTGTCCAGGTGTACTTATTACGAGTGACTAAGTGGCCGGAATATGTACTTTGGTACAGTAAAATAAGATGTACGTAAGAGTGCACCTATGCACATAGTGTGTTGGACATTGTGCCGCTATCACACATCTGTGAGACAGTGCATGAGGGTTGTCCAGTAAAGGGAAACTGAAGGTTGGAACTTAAACTGAGCGGATTTAATCCGGCATGAGAACTGAAATACGATCTGCCTTAGTGGATAAAGCGTCAACACATAGAGCTATAAACCCGGGTTCGAATCCCGATACCGGTGAGAATTTTTCTCCGCTCTATCCATCCTTCATCATATGATAACACAGAATTCCTTCACGGAAATATCATATGTACTTCGGTACATCACAATAATAAAAATGTGTTGTTAATTGCTTTGTACAGATTTTGTTTTTCAATTTTTAACTAAAAATTACATCATTTTTACGCACTTACCTCAAAAATTGTTACAAATCATATGACTTTCGGAATTTGATTGTTTACAGTTTAATTATGCATCCTGATGTACAGTCTTAAAGAATTTACAAGAGTGGCGTGATATGTAACAATTGTTGTTGTAAATGCGTAAGAAAATGTCATTTTGTAGTTAAAAATCGAAAAAAAAAATCTGTATGAAGCAACTATGGAATTCACAACACATATTTAGCTTCAGAAATGAAATGAATGAAAGAAATGATACTCCTGAATAGTTTATTCATTATCTGTTATATCCGTTTATCCTTAAAACTAAAAAATAATTGTATTTTACAAACAACTTCAAATTAGTATAATAAATAGAAAATTATTCAGATGAATAATGGCATAGTTGGCCATGACAATATGCTTCTCAGTCCTTAATGTGCCTCTACATTAATTGTTTTCGAGAAGTATTGCCATTTATTTGTATTCATTTATGTTCATGTTGTAAGAAATAGTGATCTGTGATCGTGTTCATATTAGTGTTGCGTTCTCTTCAATATTTTATTGACATCTGGTCAGTTTATTTATTCGTGTGTGTTTAATGATTTTCGTTAGCAAAGCTTTACCTATCTTCCTACGTTGAATAGGAAGTCAATCTCTTGAATTTATATATTGCAGTACATTCATTTAATTTAAATGGCATAATTAATTGTGAACTGTGATTGTGGAAGTGTTTCGTGAATTGAACTATTAAGTAGGTTAATGAAATATCGACATTTTCATTGTCCAAGAGTTTATTGATATTCGTTAGCAACACGTTGCTATATGTTTGTTTTATTTAACCTGATTCATATCTTCGTTCATGAATGCCAGTGAATCCATTAAATGCCTGCTCTGCGATAATTCTAGAACTTCTGAAGAATATAGTTTAATTTTATGTGCAGAGTGTAAGTGCTGATTCCACGGCAGCCGTGTCTATCTATGCAGTGATGAAGTAAGAGTCCTCGGTGAGTCTAATTCCCCCTGGCTCTGTCCATCTTGCTCATCAAAAGGTGGAACACATAATATCTCAGCCCCTAATTATGTCGAATTAGTCTCGTGCCCAATTTGCACTGGCAGTGATGCTAAATGTTACAAAGGCTTGAAAGGACTGCGAATACACTGGGCAAGGGCTCATCCCAATGAACCTCCTGAAGATCTTCTGCTAAATTCAGAAAATACTTCTTTTGAGTTTTTCCATCAAAAGATTGCTAATTGTAAATTAAATACAAGAGTTTTACGAAGAATTCCTAAAGGAGCTAGAAGTTTTGCGTCAGAAAAATTGACTCACCTTATTGATAAATGCATTTCCGAAAATAGTGAAGAATGTTGACAAGAGCTTCTGCTTTTTGCATATATCACCCTTCGGATACCTGTTCGATCAAAGAAGAAATCTGACAAATCTTTAGTGTCTAAAATCAAAGAGAAAATTAATGATTTTACACTGGAAGTTCCTCCCCGTAAGAATAAGTCTACACTTTCTAGGTCACGCATTGTTGAAGCTAAAGTGGCAGACGGTGATATAAAGGGAGCTGTTCGTATTCTATCTTCTGATTCAGGAGTAGCTCGTGCTTCACGAGTTATACAAGAGGCTTTAGTACAAAAACACCCTCCACCATCACGGCCCTTGGCATTTCCAGATCCTCCTACCACCGATGAAGTGTGTTTGTCAGAATCTCAAGATATGGTTTTGCAAGCAATAAAAAACTTTCCTAATGGCTCTGCATCTGGTATTGATGGGATTCGCCCCCAATATTTAAAAGATCTCACATCCAAATCTGTTGGAGATTCTGGTAGGCGACTCCTAAATGCTATTACTAGATTATGTAATCTAATGTTGGCTGGTAAAGTTAATCCTGAAATCTGTCCTCTTTTATATACAGCATCTTTAATTGCCATTGAAAAGAAAAATGGCGGGATACGTCCAATCGCAGTTGGAAATACCTTTCGCAGATTATCGGCTAAGTTAGCTTGCACTTCTGTTAAGGAGAAATTTGGTCAACATTTGCGCCCTCAGCAGCTTGGTTTTGGCACCGCTAAAGGATGTGAAGCCACCATTCACTCAGTACGTTCATTTCTAAATCAGAATGAAGGCAGTCAAAATGCTCTTCTTAAGATCGATTTTAGAAATGCATTTAATTGCCTTGAAAGAGACACAATGCTTGAACTTGTTAAGAACAAGATCCCTCAACTCTATGCATTCTTGTGGCAAGCGTATAGAAACCCATCTAACCTGTATTACAATTCTGACATCATTTCATCGCATACTGGAGTCCAACAAGGTGATCCGATAGGTCCACTGCTATTTAGTCTAACCCTGAATTCTGTCATACCCATTTGAATAGTACCTTGAACCTCTTTTACCTGGACGACGGTACTTTTGGAGGGGATCCAGATATGGTCCTTCCCGATCTTGGAAAACTTATAGATTCTTGCAGATCCATAGGGTTAGAGATTAATCCCGATAAATGCGAATTATACTTCTGCTCTACACAAGACGATACTGTAGTGTCCGCATTCAATAATATAACTCCAGGGATTAAGATAGTATCTCGATCTAATTTGACTCTCCTTGGATCTCCCATTTTTCTTCCCGCTGTAGAGTCAAGTATGCGTGAAAAGCTTGAAATTATGAAGCAACTGTTTGATGGTCTGCAGTCTCTTTCCACACATACAGCGTACTTTCTCTTAAAGAACTGTTATTTAGTTCCTAAATTAACATATTTTCTTTGCACCACCCCATTATGGCTTTTTCCATCCCTACTTCAAGAGACTGATGATCTACTGAGAATCTGTCTGGAATCGATTCTCAATATGTGTCTTGAAGATAACAATTGGATTTTAGCCACTCTGCCTATTGCCTTTGGAGGTCTTGGAATCCGGAATGTGAGTGATGTTTGTCTGCCTGCTTTCTTGGCTTCTGCATATGGAGTCCTTGATTTCGTCAAGTCCATTCTCTCAATTCACGGTGATGAAATCGGGATCTGTTATGTGAATGAGGCTTTGGATAAATGGTTCAGCATTACAGGAAACAACAACCTCCCAGCTTCTCGTGATATACAGAAACAATGGGACCACATCCATGCCTCTGATATCTACCAGGCTCTACTAGCATCTTCATCGTCTGAGGTCGATCAAGCTAGATACCATGCAATACGACAGAAGGAATCAGGGTCTTGGCTTAAGTCAATACCATCTTCCAATATTGGCACATTAATGGACAATATGTCCTTTAAAATTACTGTCGCCTTAAGACTCGGGTGCAAGATCTGTTTTCCACATAAATGTCTTTGTGGAGCCACTGTTGATCCCTATGGTCACCATGGCTTAAGTTGCCCCAAAAATACCGGGAGATTTTCCAGGCACTTTCAATTAAGTGACATCATTAAAAGGGTACTTGTCTCTGCTGGTTTTCCATCAATCCTGGAACCTATTGGAATATGCCGTTCTGATGGAAAAAGACCAGATGGATTGACCTTGATACCCTGATCTCATGGAAAATCTCTGCTATGGGATGCCACTTGTGTCGACACTTTAGCACCATCGCATTTGCCTGTCACCTCCAAAGTTGCTGGTTCTGCTGCAACATCCGCAGTGAGCATCAAAAGGAATAAGTATTGGGATCTCCAGGACAGGACAAATTCAGTGCTTTTCAAGCAATGAATGTTGATCAGGAGAACTCAGACCCAGTATCGACACTAGTAAAGGTAAGTCAGAAAACACATAAGGTTAATGATTGTAGGAGTAAAGTATTGATTTTAGGAAGCAGCCATGCAAGAGGTATTTCCTCACTTTTGAAGTCGAAACTGGGCGATGAGTTTGAAGTATCTAGTGCATGTAAGCCTAATGCTCCTCTCAAGAATGTTGTTGAGGATATGATGAAATTGAGTTCAGAATTTTCTAAGAGGGATCATGTAGTTATAGTGGGTGGGCCAGGTAACAGTATTGATAACGATTGTAACTATTCTATTGAGAAAGATGTCAACAACATAATTGAGATGAGCAGCCATACCAATGTGGGATTTCTCAGTCTTTTCAGCAGGTACGACAAGCCGTATCTTCACAGGAGGGTGCGGAGCGTGAATATGCGGCTTGAGCGGGCTCTGATGAGACCTGGGGCATCACACATTGGTTTGATAGATGTAAGCCCTATAAGAAGGTATGAATATACGTCACATGGCCTGCATCTGAATGGTAGAGGCAAGGAGCACCTTTCGGTTCTTATTGCTAATAGCATCAGAGGCAGCCATGTTAAAAAGCAGAGTTGTAATATTCCTGTGTTAGTTAATGCTAGGGCTTCTCCTTTTTTAGGTTAAACCTCCCACCAGTAAGGTGTTTGAAACAAGTTCAACTAAATTGTAAATGCTCTGATGTTTCTAGTAATGAACACAGTAACTTCACTATTTTTCATCAAAATATTAGGGGATTAAAACAAAAAACTGATGAATTGATCACTTCTTTAGCAACTCAAAAGCATAAACCTCAGATATTATGTATAACTGAACATCATATGAAGCAACAGGAAATACTACAACTGTCTTTACATGGATATGTATTAGGTTCTCATTTCTGTAGACATGTCTTCCAAAAAGGGGGTGCCTGTATTTTTATCAGAGAGGATCTATTATTTAGTAAAATTCATATATCTGATTTTTGCCTTGAACAAGATATTGAAATCTGTGGAATACAAATTGGTTATGAGATATCAAATTTAATTATCTTATGTGTTTATAGGGCGCCAATGGGAGATTATAAGAAATTTACAACTAACTTAGATTCATTATTGAAAAGACTTTATAAACCACATACCGAATTTGTAATCTGTGGTGACATAAACATAGATTATCTATCAGAAAGCTCACGTAAAAGAAAATTAAACTCACTTCTTGAAACTTATAATCTTAGTCACACAGTAAGTTTTCCAACCAGAACACAAGCTGGAAGTAGTACTGCCATTGATAATATATTTATAGATAAAAGTAGATTGAATTCCTATTCAACAGTACCATTAGTCAATGGCCTGTCTGATCACGATGCACAAATTCTAAGTGTTTTCAATATGAGTGAAAAATTCCAAAGTGTTAATCTAAAAATAAAAAAAAGGATTATAAATGCTGAATCTCTTCATCATTTAAATACATGTCTACAAAATGAATCTTGGGAAAATGTATATAGTACCGATACCATTGATATTAATACTAAATTTAATGCATTTTTCACTACATTTACGAATTATTTCAATGAATGTTTTCCAGTCAAGGTGGTGAAAAAATGTAAAAGTAAAAACATGTGGATAACTCAGGGAATTAAAATATCATGTGCTAGAAAAAGGAATCTATATTTAATGAGTAGGAATAGTGATGATCCTCATGTTCTTAATTACTACAAGAATTACTGTAAAACTTTGACAAAAGTTATAAAAGATGCAAAGAAAATGTATCTGAATGAAAAAATACAAAATTCAGATAATAAGATTAAAACTATTTGGGATATTATTAAAAATGAAACTAATCGATATTCAAAGAGTGAAAATATTACTTGCCTTAAAATCAATGATAGTAAAATAGATAACCCAAAATCAATTGCAAATCATTTTAACGACTTCTATATAAATATTATTCAGAACTTAAACATTCAAGATTGTGCAGAAGATGCTGCACTTGGTTACCTAACTGATGCATTTAACACTGAGTTTTTAGGTCTCAAATTTATTCCCACTACCGCAGCAGAAATCATGCATGTGATAAAACAACTAAAAACAAAATATTCCTCTGGATATGATGAAATTCCAAATAAAGTTCTGAAAGCTTGTTCTGAAATATTATCCCCTCCGTTAAGCTATCTATGCAATTTGTCAATGCAATGTGGTATTTTTCCAGAAAGACTCAAATATTCAATAGTAAAACCAATATACAAAAAGGGAGATAAATGTACTATTGCTAATTACAGACCCATATCATTATTAACAACATTTTCAAAAGTGTTTGAGAAAGTTATGTATAATAGATTATATCATTACCTGGAGTCCAACAATATATTAGTTTTAGAACAGTTTGGATTTAGAAAACAAAAATCGACAGAGAATGCTGCTTTTAGTTTGGTGGATGAAATACTAAATTCATTAAATTCGAAACTACATGTAGGTGGGATTTTTTGTGACTTGGCTAAAGCATTTGATTGTGTAGACCATAGTATATTAGTAAAAAAATTGAAGTTTTATGGTATTAAAGATGAGATGTTGGGTTGGTTTACATCGTACTTATCAAATAGAAAACAAAAAGTAGAAATAAATGTACCAAATAGTCATAAAGTTACTTATTCAGAATTTAGAAATATTAAACATGGTGTTCCGCAGGGGTCAATTTTAGGTCCATTGTTGTTTCTAGTTTATATTAATGATTTAGCCTTGACCATAAACAATTTATCTAAAGTAATTTTATTTGCAGATGATACAAGTGTAATTATTTCAAGCAAACAATACGATCATTTTATAAACACTTCTAATACAGTGCTGAATCTAATGAATGAATGGTTCCATGCAAATAAACTAGCACTTAATGTTGATAAAACCAGTGCAGTCAAATTTAGTACACACAATAGTGCTCAGGTTTCCTACAGTATTCGATTAAATGGAACTCATCTCAAAGAATCTATAAGCACAAAGTTTCTTGGTTTAGAATTGGATAATCACTTGAACTGGAAAACGCATATAGAATGTATTACTCGTAAATTGAGCTCTGCCTGTTATGCATTAAGATCCTTATCTACTATTGGTGATATAAACTTACTTAAAATGTCATACTTTGCATTTTTTCACTCTGTAATGAAATATGGATTAATATTCTGGGGTAACTCGTCTGAAGCTAAACACGTTTTTGTTTTACAAAAGAAAGCTATAAGAATAATGGCCGGTGTGCATAAAAGGACCTCATGTAAAAATATTTTCCGAAACTTAGAAATCTTGACTTTACCTTGTGAATACATTCTTTCCCTAATGATGCTGTATATTAAGAACCAAGATAAATTCAGTACTAATCAAGACATTCATCATTTTAATACAAGACATAAATCAGATCTTCATCTACCCTCTGTTAGTCTAAGCTGTTTTAAAAAAGGAGTTCGCTATTCATGTATAACAGTCTTCAATGCACTGCCTAATTATCTTAAAGATTTGAAGAACAACGAGAAAAGGTTCAGAAAAGAATTAACCAAATTTCTACATACTCATACCTTCTACACAATTGATGAATTGTTTATGCTTGTGAACTGAATTATTCTACTTAAATGACATGTACAATTTTATATAGCTCAACTAAAATATGTTTTTATATTGACTTAATCTGTTTACTATGTATTGTATTTTTTGTTTAGCATAACTGATGAATTGTATGTACTGAAAATTGAATAGTATACTGTATAGGTCAACTGATGAATTGTTTAAGCTTATAAATTGAATTAATCTACTTCATATGAATTGTATAGCTTAACGAAAATAAGTTTGTAAATTGAACTAATTTGATTGTATATGTTTGTATAGTTTGGCTGATGAATTGTATATGTTCTTAAAATGATTACTAGTCTGTGTAGCTCTACTGATGAATTGTATATAGACCTACTGTAAATTGAATGGTAATATGTATAGCTCAACTGATGAATTGTTTATGATTATAAATTGAATTAATTTACTTGATATTAATTGCACAAATTTGTATAGCTTAATGAAAGTATGCTACTTTGTATTGTATATATTTGTATAGTTTTGGCCGATGAATTGTATATGCTTTAAATTGAATAGTAATCTATATAGCTCTACTGATAAATTGTTTGTGTTTGTAATTTGAAGTAGTTTGCATGATATGTATTATCAATTTCTGTATATCACAACTGGTTGAATTGTTTATGCCTTAAATTTAATTAAATTGTTTTGTATTATAATATAGCTCAACTTATGAATGATCGTTTGCGTTTGTAAATTTAATAATCTGATTGGCTATGTATTGTATACTTTTAGTAGAGCCATCGATGTAGCTCAGTCGACAGACTCGCTGGGCTGCTGATCCGGAGCTGCGTTCGGGCTTGGGTTGGATCCCCCTTTGGACTTTGGTTTCTTCGGAGGTTTTCCCCAGCCGTGGGACTGAAGCCGGATGGTCTATGGCGAGTCCTTGGCATCAACCCCTTTGATTTGATTACCCCCTTTGATTTGATTACCTGGTTGGGTTTTTCCGAGGTTTCCCCCACCGAAAAGACAAATGCCGGGTAATATTTTGGCGAATCCTCGGACCTCATCTCATCTCACCAAAATGTAAAAAAAATGTAAAAAATTGTACAAAATTGTAAAAATTGTAGAAAATTACTAAATTATAAAACTATAAAAATTTGTAAAAATTGTAATTGTAATATAGTAAAATGTTGACATGTTCCACATCTTAAAGCTTCATTGCTCATGTAAGATCTATGGAATAAAATAAATGAATGAATGAATGAATGATACTTGTTCTCTGTTTTTGCTGTTGAGACGTTGGGACCTTGGTGCTCAGAGGCTAAAATGCTGGTTTCAGACATCGGGAAAAAGTTGCAAGCGCTCAACGGAGATTCCAGGTCGACCGACTTCTTGACACAAAGTATCGCTATTGTTATCCAGCGTGGGAATGCTGCCAGTGTTATGGGGACATTTCCTCAAACACTGGCTTTGGAGGAAATATTTTATTTAAAAAAAATTCAAAATATTGGTCTAATACCGGGATCAACTGCGTTTGTTGACACAACAAAACTTGAAGAGTCTTGAAGGAATTCTGTTGGAAGACGTTCAGAAATCTTTGCCACGTTTTAATAAAACCCTCAATGCTTTGGAGAATGAGATCATTATACATCTGCGACCGATTGACAAGAAGAAGATTGTGTTCTTCATAAACAAGACAGCAGCTCTGCCTATGGGCAATGAGTTCCAGAAACTCTGGCGTTGTGTGATAGTTGAGAGCACGGATAACCTGAAGTACAGAGGAATGGTTGGAGAAACAGGGAATCCGCTCCATGGAAGATCGTAGACCCAAGCAGGCGACACTCCACAAGCGTAAGAAACCGAACCAGCGCAAGAAGCAGCTCAAGAAGCCGCGAGACAACGAGCACTTGGCTGACACCCTGGAAACGTACGATGACAAGTGAAGATCGGAGAAGTGAGAGTGGGATTGATTATTTCTTGTGACATTGGTAGAGGAGACTGATGCTGTTGACTGAACACCAAGACCGGTAGACAATGCGTGAGCATTGTGTGCGACTGAAATGATGACGAAGAAAGTGCCTGACGTACTTCTGAAAGGAATTCAACTACCACATTATTGTGCTGTATTGATGGTGAAATCGTGATCGGCTATTTTGCATTTACAGTGTAACTGTTATGGAACAGTGATTAATTACATATTGTAGAAAATTTACTGGAATAGGATTATTTGGACTATGTAACTGTGCAGTAAAAATAATTTGATGACAAGATAATGTTATTTAACCTCAATTTTCTCATCAGAATTAATTGCTAAATTACTATAATTTGGTTTAAGAGACCATCACTTGCTTTCAGTTATCTGATGATTAATTTATTTTTAAGATTCAGTTAATAAAATCATTTGTTGAGAAAATATTGTGATTAGGACAAATGTTTACAGTACATTTTTTGCTCAGAATGTCTTCGGAAATGAGCTCCGAAAGGGACGGTAAATCCTCATGAAATACCCTATATAATAATAATCTTATTCAAATTGTCCGTGCTCATGCCTTATCTTTTGTCTGTCAATATTATTTCATATCTATATCTATATAAAACTGAAAATTTGTAGATAGGTCAACAAAAATGTCGCTGAATATGATGAGATTTAAAATCACTTACTGGCAAATAATATTGGAAAGCTACTTTTTGAGAACTTAGAAAGTATTTACGGTGACTATTATACTTTTACTATGCCATACTACCTTTGTCCAACAAAACTGTAGGAAAGGATGTGTTTCAACCAATCATGGCTATTTATCGCTACAATTTTTATCACTTCCCTAGCATTCGTTTATTTTTATCACTTCCCCAGCATTTGTTTGTTTTCATCACTTCCCTAGTATTTGTTTCTTTGTTTGCTAACATTTCAAACTGCAAATTCTTTACGGTATTATAAAACATGCTTTGCGATCGTCATTTGTTTCCTGCATAGATAATCAACTGAAAATGGCGGCTCGTGTTCAAACGTTTTGGTGAAACTAACATTAGCGAAATATAATATAATAAATTTTAGTAAGTCAATTAATGTCTATTTTATTGTATTAGAGTAGTATTTCTTCTAATCTTTATATACTTTCTTCTAGTCGTGTAATAGTCAATTAAATCCCACTAGTTTCCATTTTCCATTTTCTCTAGACAAATAAAAACTTCTAGTGAGATTACTGTTGATAATGAACTTAAATAAAACAAAATGCATAAAGTCATATAATTATAGTATTCATTAATATTATATTGTTAGAACAAGACGTCACCTTGAAGAATCTAGGTAGAGATAATTAACTGTAAAACTCCTCACGAAAGCCATCTTACTTCTGTGCGATAAGGAATATTTTCATATGCCTTCACAGATTTTGTTGCAAAGACGAGTTTGAAACATCTTCCCTCTATGGAATTTACTACTTTGAGTGTTAACCTATTACCGCAGCGCCTCGGTGATAATAGTTCGAAGTACCAGCAATGGTGTTTAGTTAATATTTCGCGCCATTGCCACACCATATACTCCTACTTTGGTCGGTCTTTGGGTCGTATCCACCGGTTTTGAGTAAAATTATAGTTATTTTCGTTTTTACAAGATCTTGTATTTTTAGATGGGGGGGGGGAGAGTAATACAAATTGTTTCGTCCAAAAGTGGGTCGCGCTTTCAGAAAGTTTAGGAATAATTGGTCTGGGCCATAGATTCCGTTCCAACTCTAACCAGAACTGCATCAGACCTGGTCCCGCCATCTTTATCGTGAGATTTATTCTCCCACGAGGATTATAACTGTACATTGTCCTTTAATTGATGTTTCTGACATGTGCTGTATATGCTTCTTCCATTATTTTAATCTCCTCTTATTATATCGATGATACTGTGCATCTTTAGTTCAATTGTAATTTCTTCATTTGTCTTTCTATGTAATAGAGTGTAACCAGCTAAAGATATGAGAAACCGAATGTCGACGGCCTCAATCCTTATCATCTCCTTTTTTTTATAACCCAGGTTTGACATCCTTGTAATAAAACTTCACTAATGCATCTTTCGAACTTTCATCCTAGCATTCGACGTATAGTTCCAAAATAATAATTTAAACAATCCAACTTTTATTCTATTTCACATTTCTTCCAGTAGGTAACATTACAATCTCCATACTTGAAAGTACTTACTTGTTCTATAATTTTATTATTTAACAGTGTCTACAATTTTTGTTCTGATTGGGTAATATCCCAAGAATGTCATTATTTTTGTTTTATAAATGGAAATGCTCATACTAGTTTTAAAATTACTGGCTATTTCATTTCATTAAAAATTGCTGTTTGGAGGTCATTTTCACTGCGACTAACAACTACTGAAAATAAAACCACTATAAAAATTACATTGGCATTAATAAAATGTTTAATCTTGTCTGACAAATTTTATAGGCATGTTATATGGTTTCCGAGAAGCTAAATATAGGGATTAAATAAGTAATTAATGTATTTGCCGTCTGAGATAGCTTATCAATATGATAAGTGATTATTTATTCACATAATTAGCATAACATGTAGAACAATTTAAGTTGATAAACGTTTCCGGCAATAATTTGCCATCTTCAGATCGTTAAGAAGTGATGTTAACAAAGTATGAGCACTTTACAAAGTTGATATACAAATAGTTTCATGGTTAAAAAAATTGTCACATAGGCACATAGGTAATTAAATTTATAAATAATAGTGCTAATTGCTAAGAAATTTAAAATATGACTAAAAGTTAAAAATTAAAATTAATGTGTGGAAACACCATAAATATTGTCTTTTGTCTATCATCGTAATATTGTTTTTTGTTTCTTGTGACTATTGGTAAACATAAATTCTTCCTGAAAGAAGGACGTTGCATGTTGTGTCGTTAAACTAGGCTCTGTAACTGCAAATATTCAAATGAGAATCAAATAAGGGATTGCTATTGTATTAAACTTTAATTAGTGATTATTTATATGCATGAAGTTTTACTTAATTTTGATATATTCGAAAGTTTTAAAAGTTGCGTTAATACAAACGAAAGAATTGAACAAAGGGGGGGGGGAAGAAAGGAAGAAACTATTGTATGTAATTAGACGTCACATTTTCATACGCAGATTGTAAGCACGCCTGTGTCTTTCAGTCCGGCCGACACACTCAACGATACAACTACACAGCTCTCAACATAATACGTAAGTTTGCCTTGATAAAATATCAATTATTGATTAATACAATAGTTTCTTCCTTTCTTCCCCCTTTTGTTCAATTCTTTTGTTTGAATTAACGCAACTTTTAAAACGTTTCGAATATATAAAAATTAAGTAAGACTTCATACATATAAATAATCACTAATTAGAGTTAAATACAATAGCAATCCCTTATTTGATTCTCTTTTCAATACTTGCAGTTACAAGGCCTGGTTGAACCAACAACATGCAACGTCCTTCTTTCAGGAAGAATTTATATTTACCAACGGTCACAAGAAACAAAAAACAATATTACGATAATAGACAAAACACAATATTTATGGTGTTTCCACACATTAATTTTAATTTTTAACTTATAGTCATATTTTAAATTTCTTAGCAATTAGCACTATTATTTATAAATTTAATTACCTATGTGCCTATGTGACAATTGTTTTTAACCGTGAAACTATTTGTATATCAACTTTGTAAAGTGTCCATACTTTGTTAATATCACTTCTTAACGATCTGAAGATGGCACATTATTGCCGAAAACGTTTATCAACTTAAATTGTTCTACATGTTATGCTAATTATGTGAATAAATAGTCACTTAGCATCTTGATAAGCTATCTAAGATGGCAAATACATTAATTATTTATTGTCTGACAAGGTGTTTATTAGGCTATTTCATCTACATATTCATTAAAAAATGTGAGTGAAATAGGTTACTCATTTTCTCCCATTGGTGAGAGATTTTCCTGCTTGTACTATTATTAGAGTAGGCCTAGTTTTTAACGACGCTTCAACTGTCTTCTCACTTAAAACCGAAAAAGATATACATCATTTTCCTTTCATAAGTCACGAAGTCACGTTCTTCGCTTTACTTGTCACTGGCGTATGTGTGCATGTCTGTATGGTGAAGGTAGGACTGATCTCTTTTTCATTCGCTGCTTCTAGTCCTTGCTCTGCGTTTGACATTTCACTAGCATTTTATGCTTATAGAGGATTTCACTTTAAGAAAAAAGCATTGAACATACGGAGGGCTGTTCCATCAGCTATTTATAAATCTTTTCTTGAGAATCGAGAATTATTTAGTTTCTTTTAATTGACTAAATATAATTTCACGAAGAACTAGATTGATTTCATGTGATAAAATATTGTCACACCTCTAAAATTACCATATATTTCATTTGCGAATAACGGGATAACAGCTAAATTGGTGGAAGTGCCAACCGCTTTCTTGTCGAACAGTCCTGCTGTGGAACTTATCAGACAAGAAGGGGTGATACAGTTTAGGCCAAGACTTCACACTGTTAAAACACGTAGAACATTGTCTACGTTTATTATATAAAGTACACAAAATTTAAGTATCAACAAAACATTAAAGGCATTGGATATGTAACTTAAGTTCTTGTTTGATTATAGTGTGAAGTTAATAATGGAAAACGTGTGGTGCATATACTATTAAATCTGTATTATTGGCGCTTTTTAACAGTTAAAAACGGAAAACGTGTGCTGCACGTAACAGTAGAAAGCAGAGAGGCTAACCACGCCATCACGGGCAAGGTAGGACTATTTTTAGCGCAGCAATTGACGATAAAGTTTAGACTCAAAGATATTGTAATAATTTGGTTGAAGGAATAAAGAAATTACAGCAAAGTATTTTATTGAGCACTTTAGCGGACAGTAGGAATACAAAAGAGCACTGTCGCTCGGAAAGATAATTTTGCGCTTATAAAATAAGGCAAAGTCTCAAAACAGAAAATTAAGACCAAGATAATCATTATGTCATGCATATCTAATTATGAATGTGTTAATAGGAAATTAATTAGTTTTAAATGTAATATTCAGATCTATGTATCAGCAGCCGTAGAGAGCAATGAGGCCAATGAATTCGTTAATAATAAGTTAATTATTCATAATTTAAGACATGACAAGAATACAGTTTTTTAACCCAATAATTTCTCTGCTGTCTTTGTCACTATATAGGCCACCATAATACTCAATATTCACTAGTTGTTTGCATTGTTATATTTATTGCAGTTTGAGTGGGTAAAAACATTTAGTTCTCTAAAATCGTATGTCTAGCTGCCTGAAATTGTACTTTTATGTGCCTCAAACTGTATTTTATTGCCTGTTTTTATTAATTTAGAGCCTGATTGAGATTCCTAAAAGATGGTTATGGCCTAAATGTCCGAAGTCTAGTTATAATGTATATAAAATATAATGTATGTTTTTACAGTAATCATTATGGCATTAATAGTTTTTTTTATCATTTCAGCGAATTCGACGTACCTATCTTGTGCGATAAACTTGCGAGTAAGAAATACTATACCTCACTCTTTATTCTAACGGAGGCATCTTGCGGCAACAGTGTACTAGGAAAGATCCGTAAGACCAATGCCTTTCTCTTAAGCTGAAATCTTCTGTAATCATTTAGTAGGATACGTAATAACCACTTACATAGTATACAACAAATTTTTGTACTCAACCACTCGTTTTACTGAGCAACAACAGAAAATTGACTTACTGACTGACTGACAGAAAGAGAAACTTGTCCTAATATTACAAGAGAAGTACGGTGTCAAAAAAACTAGTTGAATGTTTTAAAGGGCGAATTGTAAATGCGCCAAATTTCAATCATTTTATTTGTTTTGTTATTCCGCTAAATTAGTTTTTACGCAGATTTAAGGCATTTGTTATTCGTAAATAATATTTTATTTGGAAGTGACTGTACCACTCAGTGGTAATTAACCACAATACGTCTTTAACCATCAGATGCCGTTGAGTCTTACATCACATCACATTTAGAACGCAGAAAAGTGTGTCAACAAATGTACGTACACACAAAGGATTGCCAATTGGACTGATGGTGAAAAATGCAAAGCTTGGGTCTCGCAACCATTCACAAGAACAAGGAATTTGAAACACATTTATTAGGACGTATTTGCTATTGACATAGCTGATTACCGACAAACTCACCCATAAATCACTGATTTCTGTGATTTCTGACAGATAATTATACTTCTGAAGAAGTGCAATTTCCAATGTTTTTGTTTTATAATATCTCAAATTAGACTTTTAATAAATCACTGTTTTCTGTGATTTTATAGTAGATTCCTGAAGAAGCGCTATTTCCAGTTTTTTGTTTCATGAAATTTAAAATTAAACTTTGAGTATAATTTTTTTCTAATAATTTCGTATCTAAATAAATAATAAATAATAATACTTCATTGCCAGACCAAAGATATATATTGATTTTTTAATATAAGAACTCTCTAGCAGCCCCAGAAAGAGTAAATTACACATTCGTGCCCAGGGGGCATTCCACATAAGTTAATGTTAAAACATTTTATTGAATAAGAGAGTAAAAAGTAATAAAAGAAAAAAAGAAGAAATAACACATCATAATAATTGAACTTTAAATTTTCTCTGTTAACAGCAGTTTTTAATAGATTTTTTGAAATAAGGAACATAATCCTATATTTCTTAAATGTTCTTGCAGAACGTCTCCAAAAGTTAATTTCTGTTCATAAGTCGTAATACTACTAATTATGATTTTAAAACTTTAGTTTTTTATCTTTTGTAACAGTCTTATCAAATTTAAGGTGGATATAGTTGACTTTCCTGAATTGATTCTAATTTTAAGTTCCATGATTTATTTCCCATAACTTGTTATAATATTTTCAACCAAAGATATTTGCATTCTCTTGGAAACGATTTTAATTGTGCAAATGCAGTTCTGAGATTTCTATCGAATACAGGACTTGACAGGGTGATTTAGTTTTTCACTGACCTGTTTTACTTATCCTCTGGACCCTTTACATCCGGAGGTTCCATTTGTTGTTTAGTATATGTTTTTAACAATCTTGACATTTGGACCTTTTACATCCGAGAATTTTAGAAATTCACCAGATAATTTATTCCTGGTGGCATTTGTTTGATTATTTTATTGTTTCTTTTTAAATACCAGCTAGAGTCTGTGAACTGCTCACTTTGATGATTTTTATGCATCACCTTGTTGAAACTGCATTTGTTTGCCTCGTTTTAACCGTGACAACGTTTTTTAGTTGTTTTAAGCATTCTGGTTATTGTATTGTATTGTGTTTGTTTTGTGAAGGATTTTAGATATGGGCGCAAATAGCCATAGCAGCTAACGCGCCCTTTTTAAACTCCACTAACTAACTATTTGCATTCTTCTCTATGTGCAATCGTGTCCATCTATTCCTCTGTTATTAAATGTTGATGTGCCTCTCCAATAGTCTCATATATAGTTATATCATATTATTGATAAAAGTAAACGGCTTTCCAAGATATTGCTATTGAGAATTCGAGTTAATTCCGTTGAGAGTTCCGTACTCCCTGTCATGTTTGACACAAGAGCCAATTCGATATGTTAACGTAAGTCCTACAAGACAACTTCTGCACTTGACATGTAGCCTATTCCTACATTTTTAAATAACATGACACGTCAAGGAAATGATCTCCGGTAAGTGAAAGATTTCACCCTGCTGAGTTCGGAATTAAGTCCGTCTTCTGACCTGGACTGATCACGTCTAATCTCTCATTACATACACTTAACTTTCCTCAGCAAGTGGATAACTCTGCTCAACAAAACAACGAAAGCACGGTTCTCCATTAGGAGCAGAATATTGCTCCAACTCCTTACAGTCAAGTGCAGAGTAGTCACCTACAAAGTTTGTTATTCATCAGCGCAAATATTAACATTTCATTAAATTAACACTTTTAATTTAAAATATGATTTTTTCATGAACAGTGTGCAAATGTATAGCCCATTAAGGAACACTGATGTATTAAATTTTGAGGTAAAAATGACAAACATATCTAAGTTTAGATTTTTCTATATAAATGTACAATATATCTGTATGGATCGTTTGGCATAAACTTTTGCGCGCTCCATTTTTAGAAATCCAGCGACATTTTAAATCTCCCGTGAGTAGTCCTTTAAAACTCCATCTTTATCTAGAAATTTTTTTCTCATTTTTACATTTTTACAAATGGAAAATGTTGCATGCGTAACAGTTTTTCTACAATTTAAATGAAAATTCATATGAATATTCTTTGATAGGCTACATTTTATAGTATCATATTATAATGAAAATTATATCGGAATATGTATGACAAGACTATATTATAAGATATTATGTAAAATCGTCGAAATATAGCTACTTTCATTAAAAAGAAAAATGAACTATTTCATACTTTGTAAAGCTATCAGCTTGAAATAAATGACTAGATGTAGTTATAATATTGTTCTCGCCACGTTATGACAACCTTTTTCTTTTTTCAAGAACTGTTGCTGTCGGTATCCTGACACTAATCGCAATTAGTGGCTAGAAATAAACCTGCTCGCAGCCCACACAATGTTGCAATATTTCTGTCATATACGACGTTTATTTCAATTTGTGTTTAAAAATGAGTAATAGAGATTGGTTGTAGAAATTTCGGTGTGCGTTAATTTGTTATAATTATAATCAATTTTAATTATATTGGATAAGTTAGAATCGGTGGGACTTCACGGTGTAAACACCGCGTGTCGTTAGCACTTTTTTCCCTTCGATACAGTCAGATCCTGTGATTATATGACTATTGCTTTCGTTCAACCCACTCGGATTATATGATTATATGACTATTGCTTTCATTCAACACAGTCGAATTCTATGATTATATGACTATTGCTTTCATTCAACACAGTCGAATTCTATGATTATATGACTATTGCTTTTATTCAACACAGTCGGATTCTATCATTATATGACTATTGCTGTTTCTTTCGTAAAACACAGTCGGATTCTATGGTTATATCACTATTGCTTTCATTCAGTTTTGTATTTATTCTTGTCCCCACGTTCAAGATTGTGTGAAAGTGTAAATTATTTCATTCTTAAAAATATTCAGTAGTCTATATACTGCATAATGCTGTAGGCCTATATAATATAACCTATTTACAGTATATATATATATATATATATATATATATTTCTCGGGTTTTTGTATAGCAGTTTAAGACACCATAGTGTATGTATGTACGTACGTACGTATGTATGTATGTATGTATGTATGTATGTATGTATGTATGTATGTATGTATGTATGTATGTATGTATGTATGTATGTATGTATGTATGTATGTATGTATGTATAACATCAAGTTTAAAATGTGTGTCACATTTACGACTTAGCCTAACCCAAAAGGAAACAATAGCGGCCACTTAAAATTAACTTAATCGATTAAAGGAAGTAGATGAAAAGAAAAATATTACAGTAATACATTAATATTTTCATGAGCATACAGTAAAACATTCGTCATCGTCAAAAATGACGTGTTCATGAGATGTTATCCAGCCATACCAAACATCCCCATTGTACTATCCGGAATGGAATGGTGTGCATACCCTAAGAACCCCCGTGCTACAGATTCTCTTGCGCGACATCACCGAACTCCCCTACAGCATACATGCTCCCTTTACCTTTCCCTTTACCTTACCACGCAGTCTTTGAATCCACTTATCTCTGGGAATTTTTTTTTCCCCCGAAATTAACTTGATGAAAAATACTGCGCTTACACGTCTAACGGCCTATCACCTCGTAACTGCTTTACGTTTATGTAGTAATAGTATTCACCTTAATATAAATAGACTCGTCCTGACCAAACAGTATAGGCCAGTGGCCGGCAGAAGCTGCAGTTATGACGTAAGAGCCAGTCAGGCCTCAAGAGCTTGGAAGAGCGAGCAGTTGAGTCTATTACTGTTAACACGCACCAGCGCAGTGGCGTCAGTGCAGCAATGATACGACAGTTCTTGGAGATAAATTGATGGAATCACATTCCTGTATTTTGCTAGGGAATGACTACTCTGCGGTCATGATGGCAACATTCTTGGCAAATTCCCCGTCATTAAAAGAACGCATGTTCTTTGCAATGGCTAGTGAAATCCTATATCTTAAGCCTTAAGCTTACCATTGATTCATTGACAGTGTGTTCACTAGCTTCACTTAACAATTTACCTTCAATTGCTGCACTAATATTTATCGATATTCTCCCCCATATTTGTCATAATCATTTGTGTGGCATACAGAATAATGGCATTGTATATTGAATTTCTTTACATGCTGAAACAGCTTGCCATAAATCAAATACTTCGCCATTCCTCCATACTCCATAACACAGTTTGATCTAGACAAAGCATTTAGCTTGGGCACGATAGTAACACAAAGTGATGGTGTGTTTCAAAAGTTGAAATATACTTTGCATACTACTCACCAAGTTAGGGCCTAGATAGTTCAATCTGTATATTGTGTAGGAAAATGTCTGTTAAAAACACTTGAACTGTTTTCAAGTTTCCGAGTAGACAAAGTGTTGTAGTACTGCTTAAATTATTTATTTCTATATTTGTATATTTATAGCAGTTTCGGAGCCTCATTTACATAATGCGAACGCTTCTGCAGCTGGCTGTATTATGAATTTCATATAATTATAAGTATATTAAATTTGATTACAAACAAAAATATTTTGTTGCATTGATTTATCACGGATGTACAGTTTTGTTTTCGTACAAATGTATTGTAATTGTGCTGTTCCCATACTACCTCAGACGAATGGATCGCGCTCTGTCATTGCATAGGCGCCGTACCACCACTGTTCAGTTGAACCTTCTCTCCTCGCTGTGCTCAGTATGCAGAGTTTCCCGAGCAAAGAGCGTGGCGGCTCCGTGGTATGACGTCACAGAGCACGGAACATGCCGGTCACTGGTATAGGCGATCTAGAGCTTATAAGAGATTATTTATAATGAGTGCTAAGCCATAGTAACCGTATGAATGCTATTACGTATTTTACTCGATTTGAAATGTTTAATGTAATGGTATGCCGTAATAGTTTTGTACAGCCCTAAGCGGAAGAGAAGCCACGTTCATGTGATGTAAACACGTCCGAAATATTGTGAAAGGGATTAACTGGGCCACATTTACTTCCTCTCCGTTATGCCCATCCCCGATCGAGACCATCAGATTGTTACGTTGGAGTGTATGGTTGGAATCCCGTTTAGGTTGTTGATACTTGTGGCGAACAATGCCGCAGTTGGGATTTTCTCAGGGTTCTCTCTTCTCACCATGTTAGACATTAACATCATTCCCGCCGTTGTCCATTCCATTAAACCACATATTCCTATCATTTCTCCATCACAGATTGTTAGGTCATCCTTACTGAGTTCATGATTATTCTCGGGCGGAGTTCTATAAACCTAATATTTAATCAATAGTGGTTTTAAACATTTTTACTAGGTTATTTAACGACGCTGTATCAGCTACTAGATTATTTAGCGTCGCTAGTATTTTGGCCAGATGAGGCACAGGATTCGCCATAGATTACCTGACATTCGCCTTACGGTTGGAGAAAACCTCTGGAAAAACCCAATCAGGAAATTAGCTCAAACGGGGATCGAACCCGCGCTCGAGCACAACTCCGGATCGGCAGCCGATGGCTGTTTCAAATTTTCTCTTCATATATAAGTCGGCATGTTTCGTTTAAATCAAATTTGCTGGGTAAATATTTGTTAGAACTAGCTAGTTCTGAAATAAAAGGCATGTTTGATACAGTTACACAGTGTGCGGGTTGAAAATACTTGTGAATACGAAATACCTATAAAATAAATTTCTAAATTATAGACATCAGCTCAAAAAATTTTGAGTGACCACAAGGGTCCTGAATACAATAAACATGTACAATAATATGATGTGATACATTAAAGAAAAAAGAAAGTTAATTGTTGAAGGCAAATATAAGTTGATTAATTGAAATAGAGATGATGATGTAATATTTGAAGAGAATCCTTGATAATATTTATAAGAATAGACATTACATAATAAAAAGGAATGTGAAGTTCCTTAAGATAATTCCACGTGAATTTTGTGATTGAACCTCTACTGCCAAACAGCAAACCAATGACGGACCATTGTTTAAGAGGGACGTTGTACTTTTGAGAAAGATACGGCAGACAAGGTTCATATATGGACTTCTTCTCAATATCAACCTCGTTTCTTTCGAAACGGATAGTAGGGTCAAGAACAAGAGCTCGTTTTAAGCGTCCGTTGATAGCAATAATGTCTGCCCGTCTGAAAGAACCATCTGATGATACACAATGTACTTCCTCATGAATCTCCCAATTTAAAGTTTTTAACGATATCGCCAAAGCATGTCGTACATGATGATGTCTAGCATTGATCAGCAGCTCGCCTTTGGGGCATTGTCCAAGCACGTGTCCAAGTGTTTCAAGCTCGCTACAGTCTGGATGACGGCAGCGGGTTGTGCTTAGAGTTCTGCCCGGTATTGCGCGAACCGCCGAAATATTGCTTGACATTTTTAAAGCATTGGTCCATTCTGAGGAAGATAGGCCCTTTCGATTGCTTACCCATGAGTTAGCCTTGGGGAGATCACTATAAACAATAACCCCTTTACCACGCAAGGTATGGTTTGTCCAAGTTTGGAATGCGTCATTTCTTAAGTGTTTACGAATTTTACGACCTGACCAGTTGATAGCATCAATAGCTGTGATATTCAATTTTGACAGAGCAGAAACTTTTTCACTTACAAGGTCCCTAACATTGTGGAGGTGGGAGTCATCAACACGAAGAAGAGTATTACAGATATTTATGTGTTGCACATAAGCGTCCCAAGATGCTTTCATTAACGAAAGACCACGATATTTTTTAGGGGAGTAAAGCATTCCGTCTGGGCAGTCATGAGGAAGACCAATAAGCTCTTTGCATGCTCCTCTGGTAACTTTATCGAAATCATTAGGAAATTTGGTTTTGATTTGGTAGAGTGGAGCACACTGTAAGGGGTAAGTAAGAGTGGGTCAGAGATATTGATTCATAATCGTTACCTTCTGATCAGGTTTTAATAAAGGGGAGAGACAGAGTTTAGAGATATTTTTACTGAATGCGGTAAAAACTGCACATTTATCAAAAACGATTTCATCATTAAAAGTAATACCAAGGTATTTAATGCGGGCATTAGGATTAGAAATGGATTGAATGAGCGAACCATTAGCGGACATGACATTAAACTGGGATAGGACACCACTTTTAATCACTATTAAATTGCACTTGCTAGGGTTAATAGCCAAACCAAGGGTAGAAAGGTTACTTTCTGCTAGACTAATCAGAGATGTAATTCCATTTTCACTTTTATCCTTCAGGTGAAATATCCGTATGATACAAGACAACAATAACAGAAGTTAATGCATAATGTTTCTTTTATATTCTTTATTGACGTGAGGTGTGGGAATATTTAGGAAAATATGATGAATATACAAAAAATTCAATTCCTTCTAGCAATTACATTACTTTCCACTTACACTTAATACATTGTACAAGTGTTAATTATTTAAGCGTGAATTAAACAAAATAAGACAAGAACATCATCATCATTATTGCTATTACACGAAACAAAATAACACCTCTTTCCCTGAATTTGAAATTAATTAATCATCAACTCTCTAGCATCTAAGGGTACGTTTTGTTTGTGCTAACTGATGGTGTTACATGTCAACAATATGACGTTGGAATTCGTGTTAGATTTCTGTTCAGCGACAGTGCTGATATATTGTACGCGTATTTTGTATTTCGAAGACTGGTTAATTAATAACCAACCACATTCGCAATCACACATACATACAAATTTCCATACTGTAGAGAGCAGTAAAGTTTTCTTCTTCAAGGAAAATGCACCTAGAGTCAAGCCCGAGACCTCTGGATCTGGAAACAATCACGCTGACCACCAGATCGCGGAGGCAGTCGATCACCACTTTCTGTTATTGCTTTCATACAGGTAATTCCTTTGAAGGATGTCTGTTTAACAGAGATATATCGTTAACTAGTATTTGCAATAAAACACGCTGCGAACGTCTTAATTATTCTAATTTAATTTAGTTTTTCTCCTACACTCCTTCTATTACAAAAATAAAACATTGTGTATAAATAGTCTTTTTTCTTACCAATATTAATTTTCTATTGGCTAGATTTGTGAGCTCTTACGGATCTTTAAATTTAGTGAAAACAACTCGTTAATATCAGTAATAGTATAGGTTAGTGAGTGGTTCCGAAATGTTTTGAAGACGCGACCCTCTTTTTGGCGAGACTTTTGTTTGCGATCCGTCACTACGGAACCAGTACTTTTTTCTCTTGTAAGGAGAAGGGCCCGAAGGCTTAAACTGCATAATAAGGCTTATTGTGTTTACCATTCCTATTCTGTGAATGACTGAGTAGCCCAGCGGCTGCGCTCTTGCACAAGTACAGCACGCCACACCATAAACTTAACCTTGGCTATGTATGGATGATGATATATGAGTGGGGTCAGAAGCAAAGGGATACAAGTAACGTTTCTGAGAACATAAGTGCATCCAGGGCAAGCTAAAAGTCTATAATTTTAGTAGGAAAGAATGTATCATTTAACCACATCACGCACTAAAATTGAAATAAAAAATATCAGGGAATTTACGGAAACTTATGTGTACTTTCAACCACATTTTCTGAAAAATAACTGAAGTGCACTTATACCCCTTTGCTTCTAACCTCCCTCATATGAATTAATGATGGCGTACTCATTTCATTCCGGTCCAATGCCGAAAGTTACCAGTAATTCTGCTTCAATTGGTTGAGGGAAAACCCTGGAAAAAAAAAACGTAACCAGGTAACTTGTCCCAACCAGGATTTGAACCCGGGTCCACTCGTTTTCGGTGAGACGTGCTAACCGTTGCTCCACAGAGGTGCACTAGAAGTACTTGACGCCAATAAAAAAATACAAATTCCTGAAAACTGGAAACCAACGATAATTTTACTCTAAATCAGTGAATGCCTGGTCAACATCAATTAACCAGAATGAATTTGATTCGTTCCAATGTATTAAAAAACTCAATGAAAATTTCGTTACATATTGCATGACAATACGACAATACTGAGTTTGTTTTTGAGGATATGCAATTAAGTATGTACAATTTTAAACAACAGTTTTGGAGCATTTTCCTGAAGAAACTCAAAGCAATTAATGTAGTCATAGATAGAAACTGAATACGTTTTTAGACAGTTGTGTTCAACTGGCTGAAATTCGAAAACACAATAAAGGAAAAACTCATTTCATTATGTTCCTATTGATTCAGTGTTTAAAATAAACTCTCTTTTTTTTCGCATCGCAAATAAGCGTTCCACTACTCTTTCATCGTATGATGACGCAGAATATTTGCATGGAAATATAAGTACTTCGGTAACATTAAAATAATATATGATATGCGTAAATCACTGGTGATTTAAGACGACGCTTATTCCGTCGGATCCCGGCCAACCAGTCACTCATAACGAGTGCACCTCTGCACATATGTGGACATTAGACCTACGTTCATAGTGCAGAAGGCGGCCACCAAAGGGAACCCAAGAGGTGGAACTTAAACTGAGATGATTCGATCCGACACCGGGATGGGAATCCGGTGTGGCTTAGTCGATAAAGCACGTAGACCTGAAAACCCGGGTTCAAATCCCGGTGTCGAAGAGAATTTTTCTCCGTTCCACTATTCTTTTATCGTACTCTTTCATTGTCAAACTAGACTAGTCAGTTTTCTGTGTTATTTTGCAAGACGTGTGGTACAAAATATATACTCTATGTACAGTTTTGTGTTTAATGTCAATGTTTCTTTGTTCCATACTGCTCCCATATCACAGGCACAATTTCTTTTCGTAAATGACGGGTTATCCGAAAAATGAATTATCCCCGTCCCAATAGTTTCGGATAATCGATGCTCTACTGTACTTGTAGTACATCCCAAGTATTAGAAGCTGTCCACTTGCTCTACTGCCTCACTGAGAATTTGCAAGCTTATCTACTTTACTTTTCTTCCTATGACCATTGTCTTCGTCTTGTTGGCATTTATCTTCATCGCATTCTGATCATAGCTGTCATTTAGCTCTAGTAACATATCCCTTAGTATCATCTCCTCTTCTGCTAACAACGCCATATCATCAGCAAATCTTATGTACTTTATTCTTCTTCCTCCTGTCACTCCTCCCATGTTCTGAAAACAGTTTTTCACTAAATCCTCCAAGTATACGTTGAACATGGTAGGTAATAAAGGACATCCTTGGCATACTCCTCTTCCTATTTTGTTTTCTTCTGACATTTCTTCTCCTATCCTGACTCGTTGTTTCATATGAAATTAAATTAATTGAATTGGATATTTATTTTTTTTACGATTATTTACACATTTTTTCTAGAACGTACACAATTTTTCCGGCATGTTCACTTATTTGCTATTATAACCATATCCGTATAACAATAATATAAATTGGGGCACAAACGTAGTCCGAATCCGTAAATACAAAATAATACAGAAATAAAAACTGAAACTAAGAACTGGAATGGCTATCACATGATGTTGAAACAGCACCTGCTGCATCAATCCACACTATGCACGTCTAACTATACTTCGTTCCATAATTTCTGACAGGCGACGTAAACATTGCCGGCAGAGAGAAAGAAAGATAATTGCTTTTGAGCAAATGACAGAGATCTCATTCCATGCTTATCTAGAATTTGGGCGGTTTGAAGCGTTTTACCCCATCCCAATTTCAAGACAAGCGTGGAATGAGACCTCTGTCATGGGTTAAATTCCTCTTCCGGCAATGTATAGGTTCATACTTAAGCTATACACCCTGGCCAAGTAGTGACATCGATGGTGACGACAGTGTGGCTGATTTCATTCAGTTCCTGCATTTATTTTCAGCAAAGAAGAGCAATAAAACGGAATCGTGTTAAAAATGCTTCTCTCCATAGTCACAGTTGTACATAAATCTGGAACCTCCACTATACCATTGGGAGCTGATGCTGAAAATGAAATTCAGGTTCTTTTAAAGTAGAATAAGGAACTTAAACAAAAGATTTGCCGTGTAAAAGTTTAAAGTATAAAGTTTAAGATATTGTAACAGTGTAAACGGTGGCTGAATTGAAATATGTGTTGGAAAGTCTGAATCACTAAAGCTTACTTGAAGATGAGTTTTGTGAAATGTTAGGTTCCATTCAAAGACTTCTGTATTCCTTTCTAAAAGACATATCAATGGTTAATGAGGAGTACAACTTTGTTGAAGAAGAATTTTATACATAATTATTTGTCTCTATAGTAAAATTGGTTTCAGAATTAAATTAATAGATGGAAATGTCTCAAAACAGATCGATTGTTAGAGTGTAGGGAAAGGTTATAAACTGAGCCCTTATCTATGTAATATGTACATTAACAATATATTAGAAAATATTAGTGAAGCAAACTTTCATTGCCCATCCATTTTAAATGTGTCAATTCCGGGATTACTTTTTACTGATGACTACGCGATAGGGGTCATTTACCATAGTAGATTTACAGAAGGCTGTAGACGAAATTACGAAGTTTCGTTCCAATTGGGACTTGAAAATTGACGAGAAGGAAACGAAAGTGCTAATTTACAAGAAAAGAGAAGTGCGGAGTAAAAAAAAAAGTGGTACCTAAATAACATTCAAATTGAGAGTGTGACCAAATTACACATTCAGGTGTAATATTAGATAGTAAGGCACATTGGAGGGAACAAAATGAAAATATCGTAAATAAAGGAGACGTTGCATTAACAGCAATAGATAGATGTTTAAATAAATGGTCCAACATAGACAGCAAGAATTAAATTATATTTAAAGAGCGATAATTGAAGCTAAGATATTGTATAATTTTGAGATATGGGAAAATTACTTATCAGAAGTAAATATAGATAGAATAAGATCTAAATTTTGTAATAAATACATGCGTATCCCATGTAATGTCTCAAATATAGCAGCTAGGCTGGAAATTGGTACGGAGGGTAGTAGGGGAACAATATCAGTTAGCAAAATTAAATTTTTTGGTTATATTGTAGATTCCTACAAACGATGAAAACTAAGTCTAATTGGATAAAATAATTAGAAAATAATGTAGGCAGTTTAGGACTAAATTGGTTATGGCAAGAAATTGCTGAAATTAATATAAATTTGGTAAGCAAATTTATAATGGAGAGGAGTAACGAGATAGTGAGACAGGAAATGTTTAGCAAGTTAAATGGTTGAAAATCATTAATAAATTACGAAAAAATGAAAATCATATGGGGACAAGTAGAATAGAAAAAATTTAAAAGAACAGGGAGGAAAAGATGGTACTAACGTGGTGGAGATTGAGAATTTGGAGGTTAAAAAATGGAAGAGGAGACGTAGGAGAAGGTAGTTATATGTCCTTTATATAATAAAAAAGAAGACGCGTTACACATTCATCTATCTTGCCCAGAATATGAAAGAACAAGAACAATTTTTATTCAGGAAGCATTACCAAATCTAAATGTAGAAATAACACATAGGACGTTGTATGGAACTGTAAACGGAAGAAAATTGAGGGAAGTCGAATAATTTTTGTAGGTATTGAGGAAACATATGAAGGGAAAACTAAAGCATAAATTAAACATAGACCTGTACTGTTATAATAAATATTAATTAATGGGAAAGAGTTATTTATAAATAACTGTGATGTTTGTATGTAGTATGGAATATATGGATATATAATAAATTACTGTATTATATATAGTGAGTTACTAATGGTAAAATGTAGTGAAGGGTGTCCTGGAAAACAGAAATGTAAAAGAACCACCATTAACGAATGACTCACAAAGTGTACATGATTTTGATGACAATAAATACACAAATACAATACAGAAACGCATATTTCTCATATCATCGGACTCTATGCAAATGGTACAGTAACGTAAAGACAGTTGATCGACAGGCGAATGACATAGTCATATACCAGACATAAAATAAATACATTAAAATGTTCACTCATTAAATTCACAGCTTTCTGCCCAAGGACAGGCCTTTCATTGCAAACCCAGCATTCTCCAATATTTTCTATTTTCCGCCTTCCTCTTAGTCTCCACACATACAACCCATATTTCTTATGTCTATTGTCTGATATTTTCTTCTGCCCCACTTTTCTCTCTTTCACCATTCTTTCCAGTGCATCCTTCAGTAGACAGTTTCTTCGCAACCAGTGATCGAGCCAAATGTCCGAAATCTTTTACTACCGTGGAAAGACTCATCATGCCCTGTTTGCAGTTTTTCTTGGGAAATATAAATGCGGTAGCTTCCATTTGAACCTTAATACATCAGGGAACTAAGCTTGGAGGTGAGGTGAGAGGATTTGATTGATCAGTCCCTCCAGACTTCACTGAATTTCATCGCAAGGTTTAAATATCAGTTCTATCAGGATTTTTGACCTGGGAAATCTCAATTAGCCTTTGCCTTTCAATCTTAAGCTGAAATTATATTTTACGGTTTTTTTATTGGATTATAAGGGAAAAAATTTGCTTTAGGGATTTGTAGTTTAAACTGGTTGACAATATTGCTTCAGCATACTTTGGAATGTCTTCCTGCTTATATTTGTATATATACTGATCCAATTTACGTATTGACTTTATTAAATGGTTTATTTTACGACGCTTTATCAACTGCGATATTTATCTAGTGTTTGAGTAGAATGAAGTTGATAATATGAGCGGACTAAATCCAGAGTCCAGCGCCCAATGCTACTCAGCATTCGCTATTAATAGGTTGAGGGAAAACCATGGAAAAAACCTCAGTCAAATAACTTGTCCCAACCAGGGTTTGAACCAGGGCCCACTCGTTCTACGATAAGACATGCTATCCGTTACTCCACAGCGGTGGAGTTTACGTCTTCGGACTTAGCATAATTTGTTGGCGAATTTCGTGAATAACTTCTGGCTTAAGGGGAGATGTAGATCCAGACTGACCAAAAATAAATTTTTCTAAAAACTACTCTAAAAATATTACCTTAGTGTTGGGAATCTCTCCACACAATTTTAAGCTCTAAATGTTAGTCTAAATGGGTTTTAAAATTTAAAAAGCCATTGCCTGTTAAGTGCCACACCCCTACTCTGTGTACTAGTTAGGCCTATTCAGATTCTTTAATTCTTTTTTAATGATTTTTCTTCAGGATTTAAAATAATTGATTTATCTTTCGTAAACTACAACCAATGCATGTTGCAATTCTTGTGGGTCACAAGAGGTTAAAAAAGCACGTGGCATGCATATTCAAACTTGTTATCTGCAAACCAAAGCTTCAGTAGGCTAAATAAGGAACATTTTCTCAGAAACTATTTGAGATAAAATAATGAAATTTTGCACACGTCTTTATTATTGCATAATGAAAATTCCCCTATAGAAACTTTGTTTTTAGTTGAACATTTACAGAGTTTTAATTTGGCAAATCAATAATATTCTTTTTTAAAAAATATTTACTACATATTTTTTTAATTTATTAAATAAAAATAAATTTTAAAATTTTATCCTCAGGGATTTGTTACATGTAATGTACAGTAGAACAAATGTGTAGAAAATTTGAGAACCATATCTTTAATAGATCATGAGAAAATGTTCCTTATATTTTGTGATATCAGGTTAGATTAGGTGAGTTCGTAATTAGACTTTCTGACATGATAAGCTATTGTTATTAAGTATCATAATAGAGTTAGTCATTGTAAATGCCCGTACCAAATTTCAGATGGATAGCTAAAAATTGTGGGATCAGTGATTAATTACATATAACAGAGTATTTGAGCCTATGTCTCCCCGTAAGAACTACAGGAACTTTAAGTATCTTGTCGTTCTGCACAGACGCCATAGCCCTCCACTTCTTAGCCAACGTCTGTATGGTCCTCTTCAATGATTCTCTTCCTCTACCCGGAAACTTTCGAGAGCTTCCTTTATCCAACCTATTCTCACGCTTCCACATTCGTCACTATTTCCTCTATCGAGTACGTCATCTCACACAATTCGGGATATACGCAACGTTCGATTGGATTGATGGGACGAGGGGAGAGAAATGCTTGCAGCAGAGTGATGATTAGCTGTTCACTCATTCAACACGATATATTGGTGCCATAGACTCGAACGGCATTACAAGCGGTCAAAATATCGCAATGATATATGAAAACGGGAGACGAACTACTTTTTCGCATACCACTCTACGTAAAGGATGATCAGCCGTCCGGCTTTTGAAGGACATGTCTTCCTTTTTAAGCTTTGTCCTCCAGGCATTTAAAAATATACTGCTCAAAGAAATTAGCGAAACAGGTTTTTTGCTTGCTGTGAATTTTTGGTATAAGACAATATCTCTGCTGTAATGATATCACCATTTGTGTTAACACATTTTCTATTTATGAAACACGGCATTTGGTTTTCATCTTCATAACAGCCCAAGAAAACCGGATAGTAATCCATCCATCCATCCATCCATCCATCCATCCATCCATCCATCCATCCATCCAGCCAGCCATCCATCTATCTATCCATTCAATATGATTTAGCTTGATCTTCTTCGCTTGACTATGGCCGTTTTAGAACATATGGGAGGCAATGATCATTATTGTAGTCTACTTCAGTAGGTTATTTTACGACGCTTTCTCAGCATCTTAAGTTATTTAGCGTCTGAATGAGATGAAGGTGATAATGCCGGTGAAATGAGTCCGGGGTCCAGCACTGAAAGTTTGCTCATATTGGGTTGAGGGAATCGAACCCGGGCCACCAGGTTTCGCGGCTAGACGAGCGAACCGTTACTCCACAGGTGTGGACTGTTGTAGTCTAATTCAGGTGTTATTGCAAAGGAACTACAAAACGATTTATATCAGGGAAGTTGAAGTCGCACAAACTGTCACCCTCATTCAGTAGGGATGTACTTATCGTCAGATTGTCAGTGGCCTCCGTTACTCTGTGTCAGTTGTGTGTAGAGCTGTCAAACGTCATAGGGAGTCATGGTAGTACAAATGGAGACGTAGGCAAGGACGTAAACTAAAGACAACTGAAAATCGAGACAGATTTTTAGTTCTTTCTACTCTGCGTCGGCGTACATCCACTATTCGTCACCTGCAAAGCGACCTCAGGTTAGTACATAGAATAGCAGTAAGTGACCAGACCATTAGGAATGGATTTTGGGAAGTTAATTTGAGAGCTCGGAGACGTCTACATGCCCCTCGTTTGAAGGTTCAACACAAGCGACAAAGTTTAAAATTCGCTCTGGAACATGTAAATTGGAAACTTGGACATTGGAGGCAAGTACTTTTCACAGACGAATCGACGTTCTCCCTGACTTCCTGTGATGGACGATTATGTGTCTGGAGATGTCGTGAAGTGCGTCTTGGTGAACTTAACATTCTTGAAATTGATAAGTTTGGTGGAGACTCAATTATGTCCTGGACGGCATCAGCTTATAAACGAAAACTGCCCTGCAGGCTAAATGCAATTGGTTATGTTGAGAATATATTGCGACAACATATTCTTCCTCTAATGGAACGTATGGATGCTGGATTTGTGTTGATGCATAAACAACACTGGAGTCCACGTTGCCGCCGTCTCCATGAACTTTCTGAACGAGCATGAAATTCCTGTAATGGATTGACCAGCAATTAGTCCAGATTTAAATCCTATTTAACACGTATGGGATATGCTCGAAAGACGCATCCGTAGGCGCCATCGAAGCTCGCAGAATTTCGAAGAGCTTCCAATGACATTTAATGAAGGTTCAATTGATACACCCCAAGTCAACATTCGGCGGCTTATAAGAAGCATGTCTCGTAGATGCCAAGCAGTTATTCATCCTCATGGAGGCCACACGAGGTACTAAATCCATGCAGAGATTGAGGACTCATGATTGTTAGAATAAAGAAACAGATTTTTCACTTTATTTTGTGCAGTATCGAGAAAGATGACTATTGTTTACCACAACTTGGTTGTAAATGGCCATGGGAATTAATTTGTTACGAAATATAATATCTGAAGTTCATGCTGTACTAAGGACAACATTGTACGTTTTCATTGTTCAACAAAATATTAATTTAAAATCTTGTTCCGCTAATTTTTTGAGCAGTATACATCAAAATGTACGGAATTTTAATAATAGACCTAATCTATAACTATTTAAAGTTTAACTCTTCATAACACGTATTATTTTTTGTTATTTACGGGAAAATTAATTTCTTTATCTATTTGGGTTGAGGTAGCAACTCCAAAAAAATAGCTTCTTTTCTGTTTATAATTGTGTTCCTAAACAAAATTTATCACGCCGATTGTGTTTTGTAAGAAGGGCGTTATCAACAATTTTCTGACTTTACGTTAATAATCATTTATAAACGGTAATAAATATTTTCTCCATCGACTCATTTCCTTGATGTATGTAAAAATTAAACAAAAAAAAATAATGAAAGTATGAGAAAGTAAGTAACACAGTTTGTGAAGGGGGGCTTAGAACAAAAAGCAGGTAAGTGACATTATTTAAAAAAAAATTAGATAAGTGCATGTTGTGATAGCCCAAAAGGATGTTTCTTTGGGATAAAATCAGGTAAGTGATCACACTGTGCAGTGCTGCTATATGGGCATAATTTCACCAAACTAGTGTATAATATTCCATTGCATGTAGAACTTTGACTGTAATTTCCTCAAAACTAGGTTTCCGTCACTTACCTGCTTTTTGTTCTAAGCCCCGGATCTTAAACCATTTTCTTTAGATCTCCTGATTTTGTTGACAGCGCCCTTTTCACAAAACACCATCGACATTTAATGCTCATAACCAGGAGAGTATATGGTATAATCGTTTCAGTTAACATTGAGAATTAAAATACATATTATACTGTATTATCTGACGAACAGAGGCCTATGGAAGCAGTGACACAGAAGGGACAATTTAAGTTTACAAAACAGCGCCGTTGCATGAGAATACTGTGGAATTACCCATTGTCCTTTTGAATAAAATGTCTTCCTTTCTCCACCATTTTGTCCTCCAAAGATATTTTCACTTCTGGTTACTCTGTCTACGTGCGACAGGGATGAGACGATATTAGCTCCCAATCATGGTAGAAGAGCTCGACCTTGATCACGAGCGCATAGCGCATCCACTACGTAGCGTCGTAACTTAGACAATAGGGATGTACAGTACATGCACATGCAGCGAATAAAGGCAGCAATTATTCCAATAACTTGCATTACTAAATTTCTGGCTATGTAATAGGGCTAATTACTAAGTTATTTAATATACATGTACATATATAAACAAATCGCAAATGGAAGGGTTTTTCAGGAACATACAGAGAAATAGGAAAAGTTGATTGTATGTATGTATGTATGTATGTATGTATGTATGTATGTATGTATGTATGTATGTATGTATGTATGTATGTATGTATGTATGTATGTATGTATGTATGTATTCACACTGCAAATGGGTATATACCCGGTGGCAGTAAACCATTTTGATTGAAATAGAGTAGGTCTATATTGATTGTGTGATTGTGAAAATGTAGTCCTTACTCGTGATTATGTAATGAGTTTTCTTAGAGTGATTTGTGAGACGCACGTAACACGAAAAAACAAATTGATTAAATTAAGATATTGAAAGCCATCGTAATTTTTGGGGTCAATCATTTAAGGGGATATGTATGACTTTTAAAACTTCCACAATTTCGGCCAAAATTTGTGAAATTTAAACTATATAAACAGATCTATAATAATATCATCTGTACAAAATTTGGTGCAATTTGGTCTGATAGTTTTGAAATTATATTTTTAAGTATATTTTATATTGACGTTACTAAAAAGCTTCTTGCATCAAAGTTTTCAAAATGTTTAGTTTCATATTTGCTCAAAATCCTGAAAATAGTTATTGGAATAAAAGTGAATTAGCATTTTGAGCTTAGTAATAGTAAGATAAAGTACCCAAATAAGAGACACTTTTTTAACTGCTTATAAATGAGGATGGGAATAGACATTTTTAATCTGAATGATTGGAATACATACAGCATTTCTTCTATTTTTAGAATTGACAATACAAATTTAGTCAATTTTTATTATTACTTTAAATTATAAAAAAAGTAAAACTGGGAAATACTGATGTTTTGAAAAGGGGTTCCAAATAAGAGATACTTGTGTTATTTAAGTTTATTTTTGTACATGGACAAAAATTATCATCATGTGACTGAAAATTGAAGCAATATATAACATTTTGAAGTTATGTAGATACTTTAATAAATTCAGGAACATTTTAAAATTGAAGAGGTCAGTGCAACAGTGACCCAACTCTTCTCAACAGAAATTCTGTTGTTTATTTGGCATTTTTCCAAGTGAAATTAAGATGGTTTACGAAATGAACACTAAGTCGGTCAAATCGGACATGAATGTACGGTACTAATCTTATTTAGGCTACTATTGCTAACGTTAATATTTTGCTAGAGAAAGAAAAATGATAGAATATTAAATTTCGATCTCCATATTTAAATTTTAAGTTGATTGCACTTATTTTGCCGACCCCTTTAATTGATACAATTCTTATTTCGTTTTACTGAGCAAGTTGGACAAACGAAAGGGTCATCATCAGTGCTGTAATCTTCGTGTGCTCAACGACGACATTTTGAACACTGAATCTATTTCTCCCTCCTGAGCCCTGGTGTCCTCTGAAAAAAATCTGTGCAAAACAAGCACTCTCCATCATCATAATTTTCTCCATATTCCGAGTCACTAGAGTTAATTAATTCCATTTCCACATCTGATTATTCATCACTGAATGAACTCAAGCAGTGCTTTTTGGACTGAGTTTTTCTGTGATTTTTGTTGTTTTTCGAAAAACTTCTTGCGAGGTTCGTCTTTTCTTTGATTTTCTTTATCTAAACTATCTCTCATTTTTTTCTCATCAGCTATCATAGCTCCTTTTCCTGCCCTGGATGACTTTACATGCGACTACCCACTGGTTGAAGCTTACGGTTCTTGAGATGGTGATTGTTGTTGTTGCTGCTGCTGCTTCTGTAGGCCGAACGGTGGTATAACCAAAGTCACCGTTTCTGGCGCGTGAAATAAGTAATGGGAACGTTGAGAGCGGGTAACTTATATTTTCCATAGTCTGTGGGCATTAAAGCTGGCAACTGTGATTCGCAGATTGCTTACGTCACATCTGTTTAGGAGGTGGTACCTCTCTCAACCGAAGTGGCAACAGATGCCACAGATCTTTGAGTACACATCCCACAAACGCAAAGTGCGAGTGTCTTGCCTTTGAAGCAGTCAGTGGGCAACAAGACCGACAACTGTGATTGGTAGATTGCTTACGTGACGTGTTGGGTGTTACCGTTCTCAGCTACACTGGCAACAAGTCCTCACTGACTGGCTTTTTATTCAAGAACACGCCACAAATGCTGGTACTGGCTGTAGTGGGGATATTTACACAGGTCCAATGAAATTTTCGAAATCAGGAATCACAATTAAATTTAATAGTTCTATAATTACACAAGATTTTTATTTGAATTGTATAGATAATATTTTACGAATTAAGCACTTATGTTTTGATTTTTAAGTAAGGTAAATATTGTCGGACTAGCTGATTTTAATTGACTTTAGCTATTGATATTATTGTCATCTCATTAAATAATTAATTTTAGTCATTAATAATGATAACTTAATCATTTCAATTAGTAATTTTTGTAATGAATAATTGAGGACAATGGATAATTAATGATTGACCTAATTCGTAATTAATTTTAATTAATAGTTCAATTACTCTCTCATTGGTTCTTATGTAGTTGCTGGCAGACAAACTGACATGACTGGAAGCATTAACGCCTTTCGTAAACTCTCAAAGTTGAGCATCATAATAATACCAAATAAGGGTTCTAAATAAGAGATACTATCTCTTATTAGGGGACGGAGTAAATAAAAATGAAATAGCTACCCAAGGTCATAAGTTATTATCTTCCTTATTAGGAATCTACCTTATTATATGCAACATTTTGCTAGCAATTTTATAAAATTAATAATAAATTTGTTGCGGCTTACATTACCTGCTGTTCTTTTCCTCAACAAAAAACAGTAAAAAGTTCAAAATATGAAAAATTACTTTTCTTTCCCTCAGCTTCGTTGCTTACTTTCAACTGAGGTTAGGCAAAGAACACGATGCCTTAGAAGCACAAACATTGATTTACCATAGTTGTGGAGAGATGGCAAATTATACCGGTGAAGATAACAAGGTATCTCTTATTAGGGCCCTGTCTCTTATTTGGCTGCTTTACCTTATAAATTAAAGTGCAATCAAAGATAAAATATTATTTCTAAATTAAAGAAACACGTAGTCTAATAAAAGTAAATATCCAGAAACAAGCAACAATACATTTAAAATAAAGAAATAAAAGGAATCGAGATACAACCTACTGACCCAAATGTAAATTAATTTACCTTCGATGTCAATTCCGAAATGAATTTATTTCTCTCTTCTCCTGAATAATGCATATATATATTTTTTTCATGTTGCATTTCATAATGCCGCTTTGTGTTGCTTTTTTTGAAAATGATATTTTTTTACACAACAAACACTGGACTTTATCACCATGTTCGAAGCATAAATATTATATCTTCCACTCTTCCTTGAAAGCTTTAAGCGCTTCCGTTCCGTCATGATGCGCTGTGTTCTAAGATCTGTACATTCTTTAGCAATGTTTACAGGTAAAAGAGCTCCGCTCGCGCGCAGCGGACATAAAAGAGCTCTCGCTCGCAATTATTAATCACCATCCCAAGACTGACGTATGATTATGTAAGCTGTGAGTATAGGCTGAGTATGAATATTGCAGCTAACGTTTTAAGTTTAAGCAAGAATTAATATAATTTATCCTCCTTTCTGTCAACCAAATAACAAAGCTGAATAACTAACGAATACTAGTGACATCATTACGAGAGTGTGTAGGCCTAAGGAGATCCATACATAGAGATGAAATATTTTATATTACGAGCTAGGTTGCCTGTGAATGAGCAGAGTATTTTCTCCTAATGACATGCTATCACGTCGTCCTCGCTGATAGTGTTGGATGCGAGGCTCAAACCTGTCACACGGCACCTTTGATGACCCCCATCAAGCGGGCAAACAAGAAGTTCGCACATCAGGGGGAGTACGGTGGATGATCAAGCACAGGTACACTGCGCTGAGCCAGAAATTTTCGCACATTTTCCATTCTTGTGCAACTCTGACCGAATATGCCGGCTGCGCTATGGCAATCTGTTCAAAACTTGCTGGTAAAATGTGGCATTAACAGTCTTACCTTCAGCAACCAATTCCTTAAGGTTGATGCCTTTGTTGTCAAAGATGGGTGCCAACATTGTTTTGACGTTGGACTTTCGCAGACGACTCTTGTTTGGTCGCGGGGAAGTCGGTGAACACCATGCCATCGTTTGGATTCCGGATCGAACTGATAGCACCAGGTCTCATTCGGTGACGATGGTCACACATGGTAATGAAGTCTCCAGAAGTTTCCATCCGTTTTGATTTCTTCTCATCTGTGAGCTTGTGCAGCACAAACCGGGAGCAGGTATTCCGCTTGCCCAAATCATCGCGGACGATGGTGTGCGATTTGTCCTTGCTAATCTCCAATTCCTCCGCTATCAATCGTAGAGTCAGTCGTCGATCTTGTCCTAGCATTTGTCGCATTTTCTCGTTCATTTCTGGGTTCTGCTTGTCGATGGCCGACCCGAACGTGGCTGATCCTCAGTCGTTTCCTTCCCTCCGTGAAAGCGTTTGAACCACTCGTAAACACATTTTCTGCTCGCGGCTTTCCTCCCGTACACTGGCACCAACATATGCGTCTCCATTGTCGTTTTCCCCAATTTGTAGCAGAACTTGATGTTTACGCGTTGCGTTGTGACACTACCTCTCACACTGGCCGCAGCGTGTTTACACTCCCGGTCACATGCAGCGCACGCTATGTGTCGCTTCTTCCCATGTGTCTGAATAGCCATGCGCATGCGCCATGTTGCCGTTCAGATATGGCATCATTCACCGAACTTTTTGGACAAACCACGTATAAGAATAATTCTCTCCGTTTTATGAGAAAATTTATTGACAATTTGTTGTAATGTACGGTAATTGCGATTTTTTTTGTAGTAAGTAGTTAGATTTTTCTATACGTTCTTTGCAATGTTGCCTGGCACAGATTTGAGTTAATCTTAAATTAGGACCTAATCATAATACTAAAAGAATGTTAAATTATTACCATTATTAATATAATAAATCATAGACAGACTAGCACAATATAGCTTTGAATTTATTTATTTTTTTTGGGTTATTTTACGATGCTGTATCAACATCTAAGTTATTTAGCGTCTGATTGATATGAAGGTGATAATGCCGGTGAAATGAGTCCGGGGTCCAGCACCGAAAGTTACCCAGCATTTGCTCGTATTGGGTCATAGCTTTGAATCTGAGCACAGTATAAAGTGGGAAAATACCTCCATCTTACAAACCGAGCGTTCTTTGGTTCAGAGGAAGTTCAAGGAAGCCGCACATATAAGCTTATGGGATAATGCTATTAACCAACCCAGTCTCATTCTCCCGGCCATATGGCTACCTATAGTCGAACAGGACATAAAAAAAATTCAAGAAAAATGCACGAAGAAATACCACTAGATAGCAGTAGTAGTTTGTTTCCCGGCACCACTAGATGGCAATAGCGGGTTAATTGATCCCATTTAGTTATTACTCTCTTCAGCACTAGATGGCAGTAGTAATTTGATTCTCCCAGTGAGCTCTATACTAAACTGGAGACACCACCGCAATGCTGTTTCCTGTCTGAAAGCGTGACTGTAGATGCCATGTTGATGAGGGTATTGCTCTCTCTTTCTAACTAATGTGTTTCAATGAGTCTTTCGTGGGGCTCATGTTGCACATGCGCAATAAGCAATAAAAATACCGTTATTGTGTACGATAGCATTCACTGCAAGAGAAACAAGGACAACACTCTGTTAGAAAGAGATAGTATTACGCTCAGGCGCTCAGCATTCGCGTCACGCTTTTAAAGCAATGAGTGGTGCCTCCAGTTCAGTATAGAGCTCACTGGATTCTCCCAAGGTCCGTCGATAAGTCAGGTCTTCGCACGCCACCATATTTGCGCCATCTATTTGGTTTGTTTACGTTGGGTTATGGAAGGAATTTGTATTAAGATTTATATATTTCATAAAATAAGTTTTCAAAATGCCTGGATGTGCAGCACCAAATTGCTCAAGACATTCCATTAAAGGTTTTAGATTGTTTGTCTTTCCAATGTTTATACATTGGTGGAATGGGATGAGAGGACCTGACTAAGAGGTGTTCGACAGCGACATCTAGCGACCTTGGTTTCTCCGCTCATTTATTTATTTCGTATTGTTTCATCATTTCACTATTTCCACTGTTGAATTAATGCCTATTATTCCTTGTCGTTGGTGTTATTGTTACATATATCAGTTTAGTTACAATTATGGAATTCTTCTTTTTATTCTTCTTTTCATTCTCTATATTTCACGTTACAACAGTTTATGACATCGTGTGTTCCGTCTTTATATTTCGCACCAACCTGACGTCGATCAGTCAGACAGGCTAGCTGTTTGTAACGATCCCTACAGTAGGTTTTCACCTGACGACGAAGCGAGATCCACTCTTCGAAACGTTGTGCTATAATTTCTTAAAATTAGCAATAGAAAAAGTCCAAACAACTCAATTATTGAATAATATTAATAAATCACGTTTTTAAACATTTTTCTACGAAAATCACAAAAATATATAAAATTGTGACGATGTTCTTTAAATATTATGAAATTACGTAAACGTATAATAATATGCAAAAACGTGCAGTATAAAATGTATATTTTCTGAATGGTGAAATATTGTTCAGTGCACATATTACAATCTGCATAATTATGTTTTATTCAAAAAGAAAAAATTATTACATAACTATTCTAACCCTAATGATGAGACATGGAGTCCTGATGATTCCAGACATGTATTTAAGTAATTGTTATACAAGACCTAAGGCATGAAGAAATAATCTGTATGCAGTAAGTATATAGACATACAAAAGCTTTTCGGTTTATGGAAGAAAATCTAAACACAAACTTTAACCCATTTTATAATGCAGTAGTTTTAAGTTTTAGACTCACAAAACATATTAAGTTAAATTAAACTTAAATTTCTTTTTATGATGTGGAAAGTACCTAAGATCTGACCTCTGATTTCAAATTATATAGTCCACACTAATTTCCTTCGAAATATTTTGAACTTTGAACTCCGTGAGAACCATGAAAACGAATGCGGAGTGAGGAAGCTACTACATATTCTAGTTTCGTTTTCATGTTTTCTTGTAAACCATTCGGGTCTAATAAAGCGATCGGTGGCCAGTAATTCTGCTGATACCAGTTGGTTCGCTGGTTTCCGTATGTATAACTGCGGGATGGAGAGGCCGCAGCTGCTAATATTCCCGCCGGTATCCCATCCACTGTGGTTATAACCGTATTACCGCAAACAACGCGTGTTTAATAGAAATGATTTTCCACACGTATCAGCAATGCTAAATAGGCCCTAGCTAACACTTCGGTCTGCACTGGAGGCGGGCAGGCAGGCAGACAGACAGTCGGGCGGGCGGGCAGGGAGCTGACCAACTGATGCCGCGCCGCAAAACTTAATTTGGAGCACGTAATCAACGCGATGCTTGCCACTCGTTGCAATAAAATCCAGAGCAGTTTCATTCCGGTACTGTAAGGGGTTTGGGGACAAACTCTGTTTCCAGTAGTGGTAGTTTCTGCCACAATACAATAGAATGAAGTGGAATACATGCATATGATGAGGCTAAACGGATCATAGTTAAATCATTTTGAAGTAACAGTAATCTCTGTAAGTGTCGGAATGCCACAAATTACATTAATTTATCTCTTGAACTTTTCCCTTTCAACAGTACAATTAATAGAACTGACGAAAAATGTAAGATTCCTACGAGAAATTATCCATATTGTAACATTCAGGAGAAAACAAGGAAATTCTATTTAACAATTTAGGGTCCACGGGAGGGATGATAGTAGGAAAAAGAAGAATAAAGTGCATAAGATTTGCTGATGATATGGTGTTGTGGACAGCTTGAAATTTTTAAGGTGTACACTGACGTTCAAAGATATCTGACTCTACTATTCGACAGCGATCAATAATTTGTTGGTGTAAGTGTGGCTTCTTCAGTCATTACTCCTATAAATGGATGGCGAAGATACGAGTAATAGTCGGTGTTGCCAATCGTACATAAGTATATCCGCAGTATAGAATTCAATTTTTCATGCCACTCTACTGATTGTAAAACAAGACTGAGTTTAGCTGGAAACCGCTGATATTGTCAATATTATGATAATAATTAATGCTTAATCTACATCATTATTTTCCCCGACACTTTTTTTAATCGCCCCAATATTGATGTCACCTATTGACAACTAATTTGCCAATTTCTTATATCTTTGGTTATGATTTATCCCGTGGTTAAAAAGCTAGCTTATGATAACTTTGAACGTCAGTGTACTATAAGTGAGTTGCTGTCAGGAAGTCAAAAGAAGGATATCAATGGAAAAGGAAGTTTTTAATAGAATAAGGAGTAGGCCTATCTTCTGCGGACCTCCGGAAAAATAACTAAGGAAGACATAGTAAATTGCTTTGTGTGTAATATAGCATTGGACAGGGCACAAAAATGGACATTACTACGAAGTGAAGAGAAGAGAATAAAAACATTTGATATGTGGATATGGAGAAGAATGGAGCATGTGAAATGGACAGACAGAATAAGAAATGGAGCTGTGTTGGAAAGAGTGAGTGAAAAAGAAATCAATCAGGAAGAGAAAAAGGAATTGGTTGGGTCACTGGCTGAGAAGAAACTGCCTACTCAAGGGTGCACTGGAAGAAATGGTGAAAGGGAGAAGAGTACGGGACAGAAGAAAATATCAGATGATAGATGACATTAAGATACATTGATCATATGCGGAGACGAAGAGGAAAGCAGAAAATAGAAAATATTGGGGAATGCTGGGTTTGCAGTGAAAGACTGACCTTGGACAGAAAGCTGTGAATGAATGAATCAGAGTCCAGTTGGGTGAAAGAAAGTAACTTGAATTAAAGTTAAGGGAGAATTGCTTATCGTTCATTAAATCAAATTAAATATAAAGATTTTCAGAGAACTATAAAAATGGTCATAAAACAAAATCTCACTTTTATAGGTATAAGAGGAATATAAAAAACAACTAAACAATTTATTTTGAAGTGACATGCTAGTATTATCAAGCAAACACATATGGAATCCAAGTAAAAGAAATGTACTACTTGATAGACGTATTTACGTAACAATACAATTTTAAACCTTGGTACGACAACAAATGAAGTCGACTGCTGGCCTCGCGCGCACATGCCTCAGCAGAGATGAACGATCATCCAACCAGAACGCTTGTATGGTGTTGTCAGCACAATGATCCCCAGCCGTTATCGTAGCTCCCCAAGTTCACCACAATGCAAGGTGGACACCGGTCCCATACATTGGACGGAAACTTCTTTAGAAATTTCCTTCTCAATGAGGATTCTAATCACCTAGTATTCCGTATACCGTGAGTTCAGGCATGATACCTTAACCCTCCTAATACCATGGGGTCGTATATGACTCCAAGAGGATATTACAAGTCGCGTATCTTTTTTGTTTTCTTATTTAAAATTTTGAAATAATTAGAGTTTCTTCCTTAGAGTGTGATTTATCTAAAGGTGTTTCGCTTTTTATTTTATTTTTTACAGTGTTGTAACACTGAGTACCATTGGGATATCAAATGACCGCACATAACATGACTCCCTTTGTGATTATTTAGTTCCTCTAAACAATGAAAACTGGGCAAATATGGTATAAAGTTATGGGCTGCATGTGACAGCACTACTTACGTCACGAATATAGATGGTTGTTTCCGATCTCTGATAACGAATTTGAATGACGTCATGTGCGTCAGGAATCACACCGACAGCTGAATTGCGGCGAGAGGTGACAGACCAATAGTAAGTGATTTCATAATCAGAGTGCACGGTGTATCACAGTAGCAATGCCCAAGCAAATCGAGTCTTTTTGGGAGGGGTACATAACAACCCTTTCCGATGCCAAGTACAGTTAAGTGAAAATCATAGGGACCTCCATAAAACGTGGTTTCGTTATTTCCAAGAAAGTCATCTTGTGTGTACCTAATAAGACTGGCAGAGCTCGGATGGTATTAATTCCAGAGTGGAAAAAGCAAGCAAATCCACCCCCCGTCACAAGCCGCCGCACCCCACGAGATGATACAAATTAATTCCATTCGAGCTTTACCAATCTTATTAAGTACACAGAAGATGCCTTTCTTGGAAATAATGAAACCTCGTTTATTGCAGGCTTCTTTTATTTTCACTTAACCGTACTTGGCCTTGGAAAGGGTCGTAATATACCCCTCTCAAAATGGCTCGATTTTCTTGGGAATTTATGCTGTGAGTTGACGTGCACTCTGACTATGAGATCACTCACTATTGGTTTGTCACCTCGCGCCACAGTTCAGCTGTCGTGTGACTCCTGTTGCACATGATGTCATTCAAATTCGTTATCAGAGATCGGAAACAACCTGTACAAGTGAATACAGAAAGAAATGAGAAAAGACCTGAGAAGTAAATCGAGGGGAAGGAGTAGTTTTAGACGTGGTAGAAAATCGCGGGTGCTCGTGTGAAGGGGGTCAAGTGAAATTGTAAGGTATGTAAACTTCTCTCCTTTGGTACTGAACAAAACCCTTTTATCACAAAATATGGAGCACTGTAACTGCATCATGAATGGAAGAATGATTTAACCCCTTTAACACAAGAAAGAAGTAATTGTGGAGTATCGAAATCTGTACTTATCCCAGTTTAGCGAATTCATACTTAACCCCCTTTACACGAGCATCCGCGAAATTTGCAAGGAAATAGAAGGAACATCACAACTGCTAATTTATTTACCAATTTCGATCTAGCAAGAGAGTTAGAAAGAAAACAGTTGATACTACTTTGAACAATACAAAAAAATCGCTCAGAACTACCGGCATAATTTTATCACTTGACAAAGGAAAGAACTTCTCCTTGCGCTCTTTTTGTATACCAAGAATAAGCTACCATAGTTTCTTATTGTCCAAAAAAAAAGGATAAGGTGATAACATTGCTGAGTACTGTACATTTAAAATAAGGGGCAGAAAACAATGAAGCAACAAAACATACCTTGATACTCGACTACAATGCTACGAATTCAGATATAGACACTACGGAAAGATTAGTCAGAACTTACACCACAAAACGGATGATAAGATAATGGCTTACTATCATTTTCTACAATACATTGGATATCAGTGAATTCAATGCTTTCAAAATTTGGATGCAAATAAATTCTGAACGGAAACAAAACAGTAAATATAAAAGAAGATAATTTCTAATATGTTGGGATTATCTCTAACATAGGAAAACAGAAGTAGATGGAGTACAGTTCCAGTAGGCCCTACAGAGGGGAACAAAATTCAGACGATATCACCTATGTGAACGTTTTGTGGACAGGAAACATCAAGACAGATGATGTACTGTACATGTTTCCTGTTGTCTGTAAGAAAGATTCAAACATGTCTTGTATGAAGTGTGAAACTGATTAATTTATAGCTAAGTCAAAGTATAGTCATTAAAATACTGTACAAATACTTAGTTTTGCGAATATAATGCTGTGTGTAAATGTACATCAGTATAACCATATAAATACATTTATTTTCCTTAATTTAGTAGTATTTATTTATTTATTTAACTTGGTAGAGATAAAGCCGTCAGGCCTTCTCTGCCCCTCTACCAGGAGATTCCAACTATAATATGAACAATAAAATTACAATTAGTATTAAATTTATAATTACAATTACAAATAACATTACAATTAGTATTAAATTTACAATTATAATTACAATAAAATCAAAGTACGAAAAGATTACCTGAATAATTAAAGCTAGATAATTTATCATAGAGAAACAAAGAATATTTTATATTTACTGAATTACAAATTAAATCTAGAATAACAAAATTGTATAGTGATGAAATTATTGAATATTGAAATATTTTGTGATAGATTAAAGAAACTATTTACAAGAAATCAATTACTGACCAAGTGCCTAGTAAGTTTGCGTTTGAATTCAATTTTATTTCGACAGTCCCTGATGCTAGCAGGTAGCGAATTCCAGAGTCTTGGCAGTGCTATTGTGAAAGAAGATGAGTATGAGGAGGTGCGATGGGATGGTATTGTTAGTATTGTTTCATGACGAGAGCATGTGTTCAGATTATGGTGGGGAAAAAAGGTAAGTGAAGCGAGACGACAGGTACGAAGGAATAGAAGAGTTCAAGATTCGAAGAGAAAGAGAAGTGAATGTAAATTTCTTTTCTTATCTAGTTTAAGCCAACCTATTGCTTCCAGGGATGGGGTAATATGATCATATTTACGAACATTGCTTACAAAACGTACACACAAATTATGAGCACGTTGAAGTTTCATTTTGTTGTCGCTGGAGAGGTCAGTCAGTAAAATGTCCGCATAGTCGAAATAGGGAAATACAAGTGTCTGCACAAGGACTTTTTTAAGCAAGAGGGGAGATGAACATTTATCCTTTTTAGCACATGGATAATAAAATATACTTTTCTGCAGGTTTCTGTGATTTGCATGTCCCAGTTGAGATTATTATCCATGTGAATGCCAAGTTTTTTTACTGAAGAACTGAAAGGGATATGCACTGTACTTACTTTAACGGGGGAAATGTCGAGGTGTTTTACAGCGTCGGTTTGCCGTTTGTGTCCTAATATAATTGCTTGTGTCTTTCTAGGATTGATTTTAAGACGGAGTTTCTTTGTCCATGTCACAATCGAGTCAATGTCTTCGTTCAGTTTATCTATAGCGTCATTTACTCGGTCTACGCGGGAAGAGATGTAGCATTGAAGGTCGTCAGCATACAAGTGATAGTTACAATGCCTTACAAGAGATGTAATTTACTTGGCGTCAATGACCCAAGTGGCATCCAAAGTATCAAAACAATTCTGGTAGTAGAAGAGTTAAACCACGACGCTACAGTACGGGAGAAAAATACACAAACTCTACAATTTGAACAGAAGACGGGCGATTGCGGCCCGCGATCAGTTTTATACGTCAGTTGAGTCCTTATATTTTTGGGATCATACGTCAGTTACGTCCCTGACAAACAACACTTCTCTTCCAATTTTTCAGATTTAGGACTGGCTGTAACATTACCATACCAATTTAAACGTTACAGGTAGGTTAAGATTGTTGTTTATGGCATATTCACCATACAATGTCTGTAGAGTCATTTTTCATCATAAAATATATTAAAATTCATGAGTTGAATTTTCACTGTAAAACTACAATCGTATTGGTTGAAAATTAAATGACAGATTTAGGATGAAATCCAATCTTGTTATAATATGACTGCTGCAAATCAATCACGTTTTTACGAATAAAAGCTTCTTTCTCCATTCTTCCTGTTTAAATGGCAGAGCTCTGTCAGTACGTAATTTGAAGTATGTTTCGCTTTATATTTCTTCCAAAACCTCTATAAAACGGTAAATGTTTGGATGAGCATGTATTTATTTTATTGGGTTATTTTACGACGCTTTATCAACATCTAGGTTATTTAGCGTCTGAATGATGTGAAGGTGATAATGCCGGCGAAATGAGTCCGGGGTCCAGCACCGAAAGTTACCCAGCATATGCTCGTATTGGGTTGAGGGAAAACCCCGGAAAAAAACCTCAACCAGGTAACCTGTCCCGACCGGGATTCGAACCCGGGCCACCTGGTTTCGCAGCCAGACGCGCTGACCGTTACTCCACAGGTGTGGACATGAGCATGTAAAATAGACAATTAAGTTTTGAGTGAAATGACTCGCAGCCATTAGTCGTTCTCATTGTCGTTGCTGCAAATTCTGCCCATACTGTTGGAGGAAAAGTGGAATCCAGAGCTACAGTATACACGTTTCAAAGGTGTAATGCGTAAACTATTCAACTAGGAGGTCTTGTGGTTGAATGCCTCGTCGATGGCGGTAGGGTCCAAAAAGGGCAAACCAAAAAAAAAAATCTTAAATACTGTCCGACTTCGGAATTGTTTGAGCGGTATTCTTTCACAAGTCCGAGATTCTGTGTCTTACGCCACCAACACTGTCCGAGATGAAAACGACACCCTTTTATTTCTGTCTTTGGAAGAATTGTTTTTATTGCAAAGTGAATACGTAATTTAAAATCTATGTACACATAAATTAACGTAACAACTTAAACCGTTAGGTAGCTGTGGACGTAACTGAAGTATATATTTAAAAAACCCCGGACGCAACTAAATTATTAATTTTTAGTCAACATGTTTACGGGGACGCAACTGACACCTCCCCATCCAATGTCACAAAATAATTCTAGTAGTAGAAGGGTTAAACCAAGACGCTACAGTGCGGGAGAAAAATACACAAACTCTACAATTTGAACAGAAGAAATAACATGCAAGTAATTTAATCTTAACAGGACTTAGTCCGTGTTCATACAACTGGACCTTTGTCACATAATCCAATTTAATCAACCTAGCTTAAAATTCAAATGTAGGAGTCATTGTAAATGCGTCTTTGGAGCAACTAATAATGAAACACCAATCACTCTTGAGTACCAAGAATAAAATTATGTATAAATCGTATTTTAGTGGTTGTCGCTACATTTAGAAGTATTCGTACTTTAAGTCTGAATGGAAATAAAATGTTTTTTAAAAAGGAACTGTACGGATCATATAAACCGCATAATAAAGTGGAGATGTAAATGTTGTAACATTTCCTAACCCCCGCGTTGCTCATCCTCCGCAGCCCCTAGGCCATCATAAAACTGCGCTTCACGACGACAACGTGATGTCATCAAACAAAAGCACGACAAGAATACGAGAATGTTGTGTTGTAAAACTAAACTTGTGTTCTCAGATTGTGGAAACATATCAAGCATTTATGACATGTAAATTATACAAACCTTCTAAAAATTGCGTTATGACTACTATTGAAAACTGTAAGAGTTCTTAGCTAAGTTAATAGTATTTCATAATACTGGTTTATGTAAGGAAAACTAAATGTTTATTATTACTTATAATTGCTGAAGTTTAAATGTAAGAGTTTTATGAGATTCAAAGTTACCAGTAGAATAAAAATAATTTCATAATTTCTTATATTTCATCTCTGAGTAGATCTAGTATCCCACATCTCTTTGAAATATATGAGAAAGTATATAAACATTACCATCATCATCACCAACATTATAACTATATAAGGATCTTCTGGACTATTGGTTTCTTCGTTACATCAAGACAGTATGTCAACAGACATGAATCTACTGTGCCCGCTTTCGGTAAACTGCAGGGAAGTACAAATTTACTTACTTTCTCTGTCGAAATAGGGCAAGTAAAGGTATTAACGCCATAAATTAAAAAAAAAAATGGCTAAAGCTGACCAGAAATACAGATAATAATATTGATTTTTTTTTTAGATATTGATCATTTATAGTCTTTCCTGTGGAATGTACGTTTAAAACGTTGTAATTTTGACAAGATTTTACAATAATACAAGTAAATAAAAGTATGACACACACTGGAGCTATTACCTGCAGTGAAGGTAATAACGCCACATTTTTTTAGAACAAATAAACACGTTTATAAAAAAGTGATACATGTAAGATTACATTATAGAATTAAACAACTGTAAATAATTAAAGGGCAACAAAAGAAAATCTCAGTACTCATTACCACATAACTTTAAAAAATTCAATCAAGGACATTGTCATTGAGTGCACAACCGTCTTCACATACTGAACAAAGTCCAGTTTTCTTTGAACTACTCATCGGAGATTTCGTGGTACCCCAGATCACAAATAGATTGCTCATTCCTATGTTAAAATCGGTTGCACTTTGAAGAGAACAACCGCCAGGATCGCCACCCGTCCGCCGTAAACGAACACAAGATGACAGTAGAGCCGCTAATGAAATTCAAATGGGAGTTATGATGTGACTCCTTATGTAACAACTAGATGGCAGCATAGTAAACCTGACAAAAGTTCAATTTCATATAGTTTGCATGCCGATAAGCTATTAATATTTAACTATAATTGTTTATTTACTGTGCCACCTTTGCTTATCTTAAAAAGTTAATAATTTACATTAACGTTTTCGATACATATGTATCATCTTCAGATGTAGAGTGTTAAATAAACATTTATGATGAAAACCTTGCCTGATGGTATGGAACTTATTATGATTTTCGGGTCTTGCTAAAGTGAATGGCTCTAACTTAACCTAATTTGGTTTATAATACACATGTTACATTAAGTTAAAATCATTTGCAGTCCATGTAGTACAATTTAAAAGATTTAAAATTATTTAAAGTGGTATAAAACTATGAATAATCTGAAGAATATAAAAACGTTGTAGGACACTTTAAAACACTGTAAGCACTTGTTGGCTGTGTGTGCCAGTTTTTGACATCGTTAGATGGGGCTGCTTTTGTTGATCTTGATTTTAACAACGAACCAAAACGGAGTACTGTTTATATCACTAACATGTCTATAATTATCAACGATGTGTATTATTAAAGTATTTCATTCGATTTTGGCCATTAGATTGATATGAAAATCATAGATGTATGTTGCTATGCTGCTATGTGTCGGTGGTTTGACGTTATTGGTACAAGATGGATGTTGTCGAGTCCATGAGTTTAATACAGTCTTGCGTGTCTGTAACAATATGCGTAAATATTAATAAATTGAATTGAAGATTGACTGGTGTTGTTTTAATTGAAACTGCTTCTAGTAGAAACTATTGCAAGAGAATAACTTACGATTTGACTGTGTTGGACTGCTCCTACTTGATGCTTGGCTGATATTAAACTGGTGGGCTCGCTCACAATATTTCTTAGGTTACGTCGTCTAATACCGGAAGTGGAGGGGAAGTTGGTGGAGCCTGTGTGTGTGTTTGTTTAGGCGGGAATAATTTAAATAAGTTGAAAAGTGGGTTGTTTGTGTTGGTTATTTGTTCGTTTAGAAGGGGTTTTCCTCAGTTGAATTCTTTTATGATGTGGAATTGTTCGGCTGTTTCTATTGTGGAATCATTTGTGATTTTTAGTATTTTCAAAGTTTCGTTTATATTTGTTAATTCATTATTCTCGTCTATGAGGTGTTGTGCGAATTTGGATTTGTTCCTATTGTAAATGAAATCGGAGGTATGTTCGCGGAATCTTATTTTAAAATTGCGCCGGGTCTGTCCTATGTATGTTTTAGTGCAGTTTTTACATCTTAATTGGTATATGCCACTGTTTAGGAGGGGTTCATTATTGTTGGTTTTATTGGGAATTATGTTATTTAATTTGTTGTTGTTACGGGGAGCTATATTGATGTTTTGCTTTTAAAGAAGTTACTAAGTTTGTTTGAGATCTTACCGTAAAACGTTAAACTGTGCCATTGTTTTTTCTTTTGTGTTTTCTCGGGTTGAAGTGTTGTGAAATCTTTTTTATGTAATTTTGTTTTCCTTTTTTGTATTAGGTTATTGATTAGTTGTTTTTCATATCCGTTTTCCGTGGCTAACTGCTTTATGTAATTAAGTTCTTTATTTTAGTTATCTTTATTTAGTGGGATTGTAAGTAATCTGTCAATAAGGAAGCGGAATTTGCTAATTTTGTGTGTGGTGGGATGTATGGAGTGTTTGTTTATGGAATGTGAAGTTGTTGTTTGTTTACTATGTATGTTAAATGTTATTGTTGGGGGTTCTATTGTTATATTTAGATCTAGAAAGCTAAGACTATTCTTGTTACTTTGTTCTAATGTGAATTTTATGTTCTGGTGCCATTTATTAAACTCATCTAATATTTGATTATTTTTGTTTTGAGTGTTTTCGTATATTATTATTGTGTCGTCGACGTATCTTGCGTAAATGCTGAAGTTGAACCTATTGTTTAAATTGTTTATGTGTTTGTTTTCTAGGTCTTGTAGGAATATGTTAGCTAGGTATCCACACAGGGGGTCGCCCATGGCTAATCCTGTTGATTGGGTGTATATTTTATTATCAAATTTGAAATAGTTTTGTTTTAATGATATTTTTAGTAATTGGGTAATTTGTTGAATTAGATTGCTGTCTAATTGAGTTTCATTGAGTTTTTTCGTAATTATATTGATGGTTTCATCTATTGGTATATTAGTGTATAAGTTTGTAACATCTAGTGAAGTATTTTGGTATTGTTTGTAGTTTTTAGTTTTTGAAGTTCTTTTATGATTTGTTTCGTATTGATGATGGTGTATTGAGTGTCTTGAATGATGTTATTGCTTAAGAATTTGTATAAGTGTTTATTAATTTTGTAGTTTGGGGCTTCTCTGCAATTCACTATTGGTCTCATTGTGATTTTTGTTTTATGTGCTTTGGGAAGTGTTTTTAAGTTGAGTGCTTTGGGGTTCTTCATGACAAAGTTGTGGGTTTTATTTTTTGGTATAAAATCAGGTGCATTTTTATGGCGGTTTTTATTTGTTTTTGGTATGTTTCTGTGGGGTCTGATTTCACTTCCGTGATCTGGTTGCTGTTGAAGAATGCATTGGTTTTATCTATATATTCTGTTTTGTTCATCAATGCTACTGCGTCATTTTTGTCTGCTTTTATGTGTAAAATGTTGTTTTCTTCTAGTTTTTGTTTTAATTGTTTTAATTCTTTGTGTTGGTTTTTGGCTATTTTGAACTCTTTTTTGGTGATTGGGTTTTTTTACATACTTCTCTAAAATTTTTGCGGTGCTATATTGAAGGAATTCTTTGTTTTCATGTTCACTGTTCTGTATGATGTGTTGGGTTTCAATTGCTATATTTTCTATTACTTTTTGAATATTGCTTGGTGGATAGTTATGTTTATATACGTTGTTTAGGATATTTGCTTCTTGGGTGTTTAATTTGAGGGTTGTTAAGTTTACTATCCTATTGTTGAATTTGGGATTGTTGGGTTGTTGTTGTGACTGGTTGGTGATTAGATTGTTTAGCTTTCTCTGTAGTGTTTTATGTTTACGTTTCATTACTTTGTTTATTTTCTCTTGACTGTTTTGATATATAGGTTAAGTTAGAGCAATTCACTTTAGCAAGATCCGAAAATCATAATAAGTTCCATACCATCAGGCAAGGTTTTCATCATAAATGTTTATTTAACACTCTACATCTGAAGATGATACATATGTATCGAAAACGTTATTTGAATTATTAACTTTTTAAGATAAGCAAAGGTGGCACAGTAAATAAACAATTATAGTAAAAAACTGACAAAAGTTGTTACCGTCAAAACCTATAACACCGAGCAATCTGGGTATATATGGTCTAGGGTGGTACCCAAGTCCGGTCGACTATCCTTAAGTTATAGTACAGACGTTTCAATTAACCACTGTTACATTGTAAATCAAAGTTTATTCTCTCAGCGAGATGGCGTTATTACCTGCAGTCTCAAATTCTATTTTAAATGGATAATTACCATTTATAATATTATACATTAAAAATACATAGAAACGATTTCCTTATAGCATTTCATTCTTCACTATATTTCAAATTAAATTATCTGTACTTATGCAGAATACAATATTCATGTCACTTGACAATCAGCTGAAGCGCGCACTTCTTCACTTAAAAGTAGTTAAACCACAGTCTAGTATATACAGTCACGAAGCTCAATACGTAGTAAATATGCATACATCAGATAGTTGCTCACCACTAGGATCGCTAATATCGCCTCATTACAGGCAATTCAAAATAGCACCGGCACAGTCTATTGTTTCTAGCACCCTCAAAACTCAAGCTTCGTCACTGTATATAGTAGACTGTGGTTAAACTCACACTAAAGATAGAAATTCGTCCGCTTCATTGTTGATTCCAGATGTTTAAGAAAGGACGTCTCGTGCGAGCGAGAGACAGACAGATTGACTGACTGACTGACTGACTGACTGACTGAATGACTGAATGACTGACTGACAGACGGCGGTACCGGAGCAAGAGAGAGGATGATATCAGTTTCCCGCTTAGATAAATATTATCACTTTGTAGCTCCTATGATAATCAATCGTGCTGTAATTTTTATGATTGCTAAGGTCAATGTCTGAAGAAAGCATAGAAAAATTTTGAAATCTTTTTTGAATAAAAGGGAGAAAAAAGTAATAACTTGGAAGTGATCTCAAAATAGACATTTACATATTGAAAAGTTGGTAAGCGGCAAACTTCTTCATTTTTCACTTTAGATGAAGGAAGTGGGTCAAAGCGAGAAAAAATGGACATTACTTTTAAAACATGACGCTACTCAAAACATACACTGGTTTCCGAGTTATGGCGAGTTAAACGCTCAACCCTTTGTCTGTCGAGAGAGAGAGAGAGAGAGAGAGAGAGAGAGAGAGAGCGCTGAAATATTAAAACAAAAAATTCGTAAATTCTAAATATCAATTTTCGTGCGTGGCTGCTTAAAACAGAACCTTTCGTCTCTCTTTTATCACTACCATTTGCTTTACTCAGCGACATGATATAACAGAAATATTCCTTCACTCGAACGAGAAATGACCTGCTTCTTGTGCAACATTTGATACCAAGGAAGAGTCATAAGAGTGTATCAACTCGACCGTGTGTGTTTTGTTTTCTTATTACCAAGTGTCTTGAGTGATGTAGGCGTTCTAAATAACAGCGCCCTTGTTCCAGAATGCATTAAGGTCGAATACTGCGCTGAACCCGTATCTTTATAATACCGGTATAATACAGACAGAACGGTTTGACCTAAAATTACGGTTTTTTAGTGTGCTTGGAAATTAATTCTCTTTATATCTGAAAAGCTTCTAAATTTCAGAATTGAATACATACCCGATTGTCAATGTCCTCCTTCATAGCGATACTCCTTTACCAGGCAACGTTGCAGTCCTCTGATCCGCGGGAGCCGTGATGCCGTTGAAGGTCATAGGCAGGAGATTTTCCTCTGAGAATAATAATTTTCCTTGAGGTTTTTCAGCTATAAATTTCTACAGACTATGATAATTATGCAAATAATTCCTCTGACAGAAATATTTTTTAGATATTATATATATGTATATATATATATATATATATATATATATATATATATATATATATATATATATATATATATATATATATAATTTCAGCATTTGGGTTACATTATAATACAAAAGAGAAATTTAAATCATTGTCAGGGCAATTTAAAGTATAGCCTATATCCAATTTATATTATTGAAGGAAATAGATATACATTAATATTTTGCAACTTGTTGCCCTTCACGTGCATCTTTCTCGATCAATTTTACTCATAGGTACAAGTAGATATGGGTAAATTCTCTGCCATGGTTAGATGCTATCGTTTCATAGGAAAGCATGCCAAAGACTATTAAAATACAAGGATATTAGAAAGCAGTAAAATTTTCAAATTTTTAATTTGCAGTATGACATTACTTTTCCTTCATAGTTGTGTAACTAACAGTATATAGGCTCTAATACACCGTCTATTCAAATTAACATGATTATGTAACGTACGTTAATTATTTCGTATTGATATCAATGGAACAACTCCAAAATGCTTATTCAATAAATAGGCCTAAAGTTTATAAAATATCAAAAATTTCTTGCTGGTTATATTATGATTAAAAGATGGAAGTTTCCATATATGACAATCAACAATGCTTAATCTGAAAGGACATGAAAATTGTAGGGGAGACCCGGGCAAAACGAATAACCCGGGCAAAGAGAATAATGCATATTTCTTAGAAACGCCAACAGGTAGCGCTTTCTGCTATGTTGGGGAAGAATCCCAACCAGATTTTGCTGTTGGAACTGACTTGTCGTCATTCTAGATAGTGAGAGAAGAAGTCAGCGTGTGTTTGAAGAAAATTGACTGTTTTCTTAAAATATTTCAAGGTAAGAGAAACAAGTCCCGCGCCGTGGCGTCGCGGTCTAAGGCATTCCGCCTAGGACTCACGTTACGGAATGCGCGCTGGTTCGATTCCTCATGGGGGAAGAAATTTTCTCATGAAATTTCGGCCAGTGTATGGGACCGGTGCCCACTCAGCATCGTGATGCACTTGGGGAGCTACGATAGGTAGCGAAATCCGGTTGCGAATACCAGCTATAACGGCTGGGGGGATCATCGCGCTAACCACACGATACCTCCATTCTGGTTGGATGATCGTCCACCTCTGCTTCGGTATGTGGGCGTGAGGCCAGCAGCCGGCTGGTCGGTATGGGCCCTTCACGGGCTGTAGCGCCACGGATTATTATTATTAAGAGAAACAAATGTACAATACACAATACTGCAGTAACTTTTTGTTATGTGATAGTAATATATAGGCGATACGATTACTTCTAAAGTGCCATACTTATGAAGAAGGTTATTGACGTTTATGTTTGTATAATCTTAAATGAAAAGCGAAATGGCATCTGCGGGCAAAGTGAATAGGGCAAAGTGGATAACTTATCTGCTTTGCCCTGCCACCTTCATTTGACTATATAAGTGTTAGCTGTATTTTTGTATGTATTTGTCTATTGTAATAAAGCGTGTTAGATCATTTTACATAGTGGAGGCATTAAGTCACAATAATTAAACTATAAAGAATTAACACTGATCTTAATTTTTACTAAAAAGATCGTAATGTGTTTTCAGATGGTTTAATTTTTCAAGAGGAAGACGGAACAAGCCAAAAAGTCTGAAGAAGCCATGAAGAAATCACTTGAAGAAATAAAGTCTTCCAATCATTGGTTCTGCTATCTGGCCATACAACCATAATGTGTTTGTTGATGAAAATTTTGCTCCAGATCAAATTACAGATCCCCCACTTGAGATAGAAATCAGCGAAACGACAGCTGGCTCAGATTTAACAAATTCTGCGGTGCCAGCTTCTTTAGCGGCTGAAGTAACAGTTAATGCTCACTCAGAATCAACCACCTCTGTGAAGTCGTTATCTTGAGAGATTGAAGGAATATTCAATACATCAATTACACTCAGATTTTCAGTTTTGTTTACACCAAAACCCTCAACATCGTCAGTAAGAGAATCCAAGTCAGTTCTTTTGATTTATACCAGTGCCAAAAGTGGATGCTCGAAAGATATGAGTTCAACGAAGAAAATGTCAGCGCTCTGACATTCTTACATCTATACCGATTAAAAACGTTGAAAGAGAAGTAACTTATGGGCAGGAGGAAAAGCAGAAGAAATCCAAGGCTTCAGTGCTAGTGAAACGTCGACTTGTTCACATTTGTATTTTGTACTAGTCTAACGTGCTGTAATGGGTTGTAAATAACATTTCCTGTCGTCTAATATAACTCATTAACATCGCGTTTATGTGTTGATTTAATTTTATTGACAGTGAATAAAAATTAAATAGAAATGTGAAAATGTTATAGGGATATTCACTTTGCCCGGGTTAACTATTTGCTTTGCCCTAACTATATTTTCTTTCTCAAATCATATCACTGTCCGTAGGTACAAGAAACGAATTGCTATTTTTTATATATGTGGACAACATGTGTTACAACCAATGCCATGAAGATTTTATTTCGTGAGCACCAAAATATAGCCTGTCGCATTGTTTTTTCTTAGCTTATCCGCTTTGCCCGGGTTTACCCTAGATGATTAAAATGGCTTCTACAAATCAACAGCGGGCACATGTGTTCTTTGGTATGCTAAATTTGAGTGTTAAAGGTTCAAAAGGAATTTCGACGTGAATATGATGTGCGTAATGTACCTAATTACGATTCCTTAATTTTGTGTTATCGAACATTTGTAGAAACAGAGTCCGTGTTAAGAAAACATGCAGGAGGTCGCAGGCGAAACCCAGTACGAGAAGCAGAATCTCTTGGCTTGGCCCCCAAACTTCCCAGATCTAAACCCTCCTGACGTCTTCGTGTGGGGTTTTGTTAAAGACATTGTATATTCACAGAACCCCAGGAACATTGATGATCTGAGAGTAAAAATTACTCGAGCTTTTCAACAAATAACCTCTCTTATGTTACGACGGACATGGGCTGAATTGCATCACCGCAATGATTTGTGCAGGGTGCGCAATGGGGGTCAGGTTGAGCTCTGGGGAATCTCCTATCTTTCAGTGTTTTTTATTTTTTATTTTATTAGATTATTTTACGACGCTTTATCAACATCTTAATCAATGAGATTAAGGTGATAATGCCTGTGAAATGGGCCCAGGGTCCAGCACCGAAAGTTACCCAGCATTTGCTCATATTGGGTTGTGGGAGAACCTTGCAAAGAACCTCAACCAGGTAACTTGCCCCGATCGGCAATCGAACCCTAGTTTCGCAGCCAGACGCGCCAACCGTTACTCCACAAATGTGGACCATTTCAGTTTTGTATGCACAAAGTTTTAACCAATATAATTCAGTAGTAAATGTTTTACGGTGTTTTTATTTTATCCATACCCAAACGGATCACTCTGTATAACCTTAATTTTAATTTCGTTTACGTCGTTGACTCTTGCATATTTCAATTTGGTATGATGTCAAGGAACGTGGCGATCATGAAATGTGGCCATCTAGATTAATCCGTCGGGAAGATAATTTTCATCGACAAATTTACGCACATAAATGCCCAAAGTAATTATTGTGTTGCATTCCGCTGAAATATGGCATCCGGTTACATATTTTAAAGTTGAGGAAAAACATACAGTTGTAAATTATCATAATATTCCTTCAGTTCACAAACTCTTCTCGGGAGAAAAATGATCCAATCTCTTTGTTGTAAAAGAATACAGACCAAAAATTGACTTAGAAATGTCGCATAAAAACATGTGATCGTCACATCTTAAATTCGACAGTTGTGTCTATTACCTTTCTTCAGACTGATAGTTTCTTCTTCACTAAAAACAATATAAAGAACTTATTGTTCATCTTTATCACGATACGTTCGAGTTTGCTGAAGAGAAATTGTTGACGTATCCTTCCATTAGTCGTGAATGGGTCTGAGAGATGCATGGATTTCTCTATGATTAATACCTTACAAACAGACGGTCCTACATTCCTAACTGCTTAGGACATTTTACACAATACATTTCTTAGTGCTATTCTGAAGTGGCAGTCTGATCAATCTAATAATAACTTCGCACGTGTGACCTACGTGGTGTGTCTAAAAAGTTCGGTGAATGATGTCATATCTGAACGGCAACTTGGCGCATGTGCTTGCGCATGCGCATGGTTCCTCAGAGACTTGGGGAGAATTGATACACAGCATGCAATGCATGTGACTGGCAGAGTAAACAGTTGAACAGTTGAACGTAGTCAGTGTGAGAGGAAGTGTCACAGCGCAATGGAGCAACGTGTAAACATCAAGCTCTGCTACAAATTGGGGAAGACTACAACGGAGACACATGGAATGTTGGTGCAGGTGTACGGGAGGGAAGCCGTGAGCAGAAAATGTGTTTACGAATGGTTTAAACGCTTCCGTGAAGGGAAGGAAACAATTGAGGATGAGCCACGTTCAGGTCGGCCATCGACAAGCAGAACCCCAGAAATGATCGAGAAAGTGCGACAAATGCTGGCACAAGATCGGCGACTGACTCTAAGATTGATTGCGGAGGAATTGGACATTAGCAAGGACACGGTGCACACCATCGTCCGCGATGATTTGGGTAAGCGGAAGATCTGCTTCCGATTTGTGCCGCACAAACTCACAGACGAGCAGAAAGCAAAACGGATGGAAACTTCTGGTGATTTCATTTCCATGTGTGACCAGGATCCATTGCTTCTGAAAACCATCGTCACGGGAGATGAGACCTTGTGCTACCAGTTCGATTCGGAATCAAAACGGCAATCGATGTCATGGTGTTCACCGACTTCCCGGCGACCAAAAAAAAAAAAAAAGGCCGTCTGCAAAAATCCAAGGTGAAAACACTGTTGATCGCCTTCAAGCGGGGAAACAGGAAGAAGTCCGCAGGAACCAGATCAGGGGATTACGGAGAGTGTTCAAGAACAGTTACCATCTTCTGAGGCAGAAATTGGCGCACACGGATCACACAGTGTGCAGGGGTATTGTCATGGAGCAGCATCCATTTTCCAGTCCTGTGCAACTCTGGCCGAACCCGCCGGATACGCTGTAGCAATCGGTTCAAAATGGACTGGTAAATTGCAGCATTAATGCTTTGACCTGCAGGAACAAAT